>NC_141756.1:32798000-33098000 GCF_982258835.1 Parasteatoda tepidariorum
GTGTATATTTTGTTTATAGTAATTCTTTTAAAATGTGTTTCTGTAAAATTAAATAATTTGAAATCAACGGTAATGGGGTACTTGCACTTCAAGAAGTAGAAGATCTCGGATACCCACACATGTGACCTATGAGGTCAGCGCCAACTGATTAGCAGAATTGCATGTTAAAGTTGAGTTAAGTTAGAGTGCTAATTAACGTTAAAATAATTAAATGCTGTGCTGTATCGCACCTCGAATTCGTTGAAATATAATTCTCGTCTACGTCTTTTACTTAGCTTAGATTTATTATTTGGTTCCTGTATTTTATTGTAACTGTAAAATATTTTTGTTCTGTGTACCTAACAACTTCGATGCATAGTTAGTTCGTTTATGTTCCACTTGACTCCACGCCTGTCTTTGTGTTAAATAAGAAATACATGGTGAAAGAATTGAAATCTTTGTGAAAGAATATAGATAATATCACTTAAGAGAATCGATACTTGACTGGCTTGACATACTCGAAATAGAATGGCGAGAACAGTTGTTAATGTGAACAAATACCACTTTTCAACAACCAATCAGGATCAAGATATCCACACAACGTCACTTGCACGTATCCCATTGAAATTTTAAAAAAATAAGTATGTATTCAAAGGCAAAATTAATGGAAAAGTGGAACTAATATGTTTTATGAGAAATGTAAAAAATCGCCATATTATTATTATTGACGCCAATGCTTAATTTAGGTAGTATATGCATATGGAAATAAAAGAACTATTTTATTACCGAACTATTTTATTACCGATTTATTAGAAGAAGATACTTACTAATAATTCTACGTCTTTCTTTTATTTACCAAATAAAAATCATGCAAGCATACTAAAAGTAATATGCATTATACATTTTAAGATTAAGGTGAAAGCAAAAATAAGTTTGTTACTTCAACCATTCTCATATTGATGCAGCCACTGATTCATAAATACCCCTCACAATGTCACTTACTTGGTTCTTCCATTAAACTCTTCAATTTTGTCGGTATATGCCTTTCAGTTTTGTGCATGATTTCGCAGTATTGTTCAGTACAGTTTATTTTTCTTTATTCACCCCCCGTACTAAGAACGGATATTCAGCTAGTTTGTAATAAGTACCAGTAACCAAAAAATTTGAATACGGAATTTTTTTTAAATATATTTTCAAAGTAAAAAAGATCTTTTATCAAGGGACTTGGTCAGAAAACTCTCATTTTAAAATCAAATCTGACGATTCTGATATTGTGAAGGGCAGAATAAAAAACCCCTTTCCATTCAAATTAAATAAATGAAAAAAGATCCACAGGAATGGCAAGAATGTGGCAAAAGCATATTTACGCATAGAGCAGGAGATAAAAACGTTTAATGATGAGTTGCGTCAGAATGAGTTTTTAGGGACGTAACGCTCAATGAATCTGTTAAGAATTGCAGGTGTGCGTCGTCATTGCGGCGCGATTCGCCTCTAAAACTAATATCGCTGGGGCAAAGAATGAACATGTATAATTCACTTCTTTTTCCATTGAGTGTTATTTAACATGGTCTATTTTTTTTTTATACAGTATCCATCAGAACAGAAAAAGAATACGCTTCTTCGGAGTTACAACACATGATACTAGTTCTTTATGTAAGTATAATACTTTTCTCCACTAAACAGTAAGGAAGATAACGATCTCCATTGTTAAGCAAATTTTTGTAATATAGAAAAAAAAAAAAAACTTGCATGAAGCATAAGTATGAAAGAAAATACGAGATAGGTAATTTTGATCAGTTGAATCTATAAAAGCCCTTAAAAAAAACTGCAGCTTTAAAATCTTAAGGATTGTTTGATAATTCAATGAAAAAAAATTGGAACACTTACTTTATAATCAGCGGGAACTGAATTATACTGATTCACTGAGTGGAAATAAACATGAAGGTTTACTGTTTGTTGCCAATACTACCTACTACATCTATCGGTTCTTGGCTGAAACAACGGTTCACTTCTTACTTATACCATTGATCAGATGAGCGCTACTTGTCATAATTTTGGCGTTAATCAGCCAAAGGTAATGCCAAGTATCCTATGGCTTTGTTTACTTTTACTATGAGCTCTCGCTGAACAGAGTACAGTCAGAAAGTTTCACATAATAATTGAAAATAATTAAATAAAAACGAACATGCAACATTTGCAAATGAATTATAAATTAATTAGGGAGCTACACATGTTCTCTGGAGGGTTGTCTCACGTGATCATTGTCAATGTTTTGTAAGTGTAGTAGTAGTACTGAGGTAAGAAGAAATAGAATTTCTTTTTTACTTGATTTCATTTTTTTTTTGGGGGGGGGGGAATAGGAAGATAAACTATAAAAGAATTCGTTCGCCTGTTTCAAAGAGTTATTTACCTACGTGGAGTTTTTCTTAATTTTTACCATTTCATATAAAATTAATGCGTAATTTCTTTCATGCATTCATTAAGTGATTCATATTTAATTTCGTATATAACTAAATACTATTTAATAAATGAGCATGAAATCACGAGTTCAGGTTCCGGGTAGCAGGAGGGGGAGAACTCCACAGTTGACTTATTTACAGCAAGCTGGATAGCCTCATAACGAAACATTACCTATTCGATTTCTCAGAAACTATTCAACCGATCGATTTCGCTCAAATTTTGCATTTTGCCATGTAAAATTACATATTTTAAAATAATGTAAAAAATTGAATACCTTACACTCAAAAAAAATTTTCGACCATCATTTGATAAAATAATAAAAAAGAATAAATATTTGCAAAAATTTATTTTTTGTATGGAATTATCTTTTGATAAACTATTTTTATAATGGTGCTCGAAAATTTTGTTAGAAATGCGAATTCGTAAAAAAAAAAAAAAAAAAAAAAAAAATAGTCAGAGGAAGTACGTTTTTGAAGTCTGATTTCGCAATTTGAAATATCATCTGCACTAATGAATTAGCATATTTGAGGTCTCCACCTCGAACCATTAAGATTGGTTATAAAATGGATCATTAATCATTCGATCAAAAGTAATTCAGGGTGGTTCTATTGTGGTGCACTCACATTACAAGATTTGTCGAGTCGGATCCGGAACTAACAATATTGAAATCTATCTAAACCAAAATCTCAACATAAAATATCCAAAAATATGTCAGAATTTCGGCAAAAAAGGGATTTTAGCATTATCTACATTTGGAATTATTACACCTGTGTGTGTTACTCTTGGAAGAAGACGTGAGTCGGAAGACGTACATGGCACACATGCCGAGTCGGATCTTAGACAAAATCCTGATAAAGGCGAAATTCTAACAATGTTAAAATCCTTTGTCAGTGGCATAAATCTCGATACATTTAAATTATCTGACAGCGTCGGGATTTCGTTTGAGTCAGAATTCTAGCTTGTCAATAATTTGGCAGGCTATCTTTCCTTGGATTGGAATTATTATAGATTGGTAGCGTTCCGAGAAGGACATCAATCAGAAAACACACATCGTACGAAAAGGTTTACAGAGTCTAATGTGGGGCGGAATTGCAACTTGGATAAAATCCCAAAATCGCTGAAATTCATCTAAACCAAAATCTTAATATATTTGAAATATCCGACAGCGTTGGGATTTCAGCTTGTCAGTAATTTGGTCGGTCGTTTGCCTTGAAATTATCACAGCTCTTTAACATTTGGAGAAGGACACTAATCGGAAAACACACACATCGTGCACCAAAATTTGCTGAGTCGGGCTTGGGAAGAAATTGTGAGTTGTATGAATTCGAAGTGTCTGGAAATTGATGCAATTCATCCAAACCGAAATCTCAACACGAATCAAACATTTGCATCATTTGAAACAAATCAACAGCAACTTGTCGGTATTTTGCTTACTTGGGATTTCACGGGAGTCAGGACTTCGGATGTGTTGGAATTATGGCCTTGTGCGAATTTTTAAGACTTTGGCTGTGTAATCTGGAGCAATTTGTTGCACATACTAATACTGGGGCGGGGGGGGGAGTGAGACATCTTAGTCACTTACTCTTTGACGACGAACGACGAGTCTGGTTTAAAGACGCAATTTTTGTTCACACTGTAATATTCATCAGGGTTAATCTGTATAAATCTTAATTTAATCTCCAGTAAACTCAAACTTTTTACTAAAAAATTTCTTAACTATTGACATCTATGCATTATCCAGTTAATCTCTTGTTAAAAGAAAAACAATCATTATGAACTCAAAATCTTTTCTGATAAAAACTTAAAAGCCACATTTCGTCTCATTTAGTTTGTATTACAAAAAACTGTCATATCATCTCAATTTAATTTTTTTGTTCTTCTCAATATTTATTTTTTGTATTCAGAGCGTAACAGACACTTACCCACCATCCAAGAACAGGCTGAGGTTAGAAGCTGTGGCAGCTTCACTCTGTTCCACATTCATGGGTTACTATGGAATGTACAAGAATGGAGAGTTGGTAATCCCTTCCAATGAACCTGCAGCAGCTTCTAGGAGGAGACCCAGTGGTAAGATTCCCCCCCCCCCCGCATCTACAGAAAATGTGTAGAACAACTTGCATAGAGTGTTCAGAAATACCTACTTTTTTAAAAATGAAGCAATTAAAAAAACACGTTAAGAATCGCAAAAGTAAGTTTGAAACCGAATACAGTCAGCTCATCAAAATGGACGATATTGATTTTCATGGATGATATTCACAATAGAGGTAAAAGAAAAAAAAAGCGGCTGAAATCGGTACGATTGACAGGTGAAACAGAAACGCGATTATTATTATTATTCGAAATACCTTTCAATTTCATTGGATAATAATTTAAAAAAATCTTCATTCTTTAAAATTGCAAATGATTTAGATTTGTATAATATTTTTGTTCTCGTTCAGAGGTATAGTGGAGATAGTACGTGGGGAAACGGCATCATACTCTATCGGCTATTTGATAAAATTCCATTTTCTTCGATTTCGCAGTTTTTTTTATATATAATTAGTCTTTTTTTAAATTTATTGTAAAACTTGTGCAATGAATGTGCAATTGTGTCAACAAAAAAAAAAACAAAAAAAAAAAAATACGGACCACCCTGAATAATTTTTAATCTAATGATTGGATCTTTACGTTCTAGGACTCAATCTTAATGGCTCGAGGGGTTGACCGCAACTATGCTAAGACCTCCAAAATATTGGGAACAGTCGCAATCTCACAAATATGGTCCCTATAGTTTGTTTAAAAAAAGCGTTGCAAAATTTGCACTCCCTAATCTTAACTTTACATTTTGCGTATTTCGCTATATCTCGAGAATTTTTTAACCGAATTTAAAATTTTCGCACACCATTATAAAATTCGTTTATCCATCCATTCGTTAACTATCCCTAGACATTAAGATTGAGTCCAAGAACGTGAAAATCCGATCATTAGATCAAACGTTATTCAGTGTTGCCCGCCCTATCACTGTACATTAAAAGTTTTAATTGCAGTGTAACATATTTTGTTGCTGCAGCCGCAGGCCTATTTGACACAAAATACCAAAACCATCCAGCAAGTATCCACATAAAAAAAAAATTATAGCTTAAAGTTTTTATATTATAATTAATGAATTTTTCAGCCGTATACAATAAAGGCAAAAATTTCTGAAAACATTTTCTCGTGTTATTTTCAAATGTAAAAAAAGTGAATAAAAAGTCGGAATTTTGAGCATTTTCTCACTTAAATATTTGAAACTACTGTTCTTGTCCCATTGAAATACGAATTGGTAATCCCCTCATGCATATTTTTCTTTTCTTTTCTTTTTTTGGTATGCTATATCACACAATGTGGAACATTTTTATAATTTAACTAATGAAATATTGCTAAATTAATGACAAAAAATGTTTTGATATTTCAGAAGTGGGACCCCGACGAATTTCTCGTCCTTTCAGTGTTCAACCACAACAGATGGAAACACTTAATCAACTATTCAAGAACGCCGTTAGAAACAAACAGCACCCTAGAGGTGGAGGGCGATTCCAGAAAAACTGGAAACTGGTTTGAAGACAAGACATTATCAAAAAGTCTACTGTTCACATCAATTCAAAAAAGTACACAGCAAAAATGTTCTGGTTATCAATTTTTAGCTATATTTCTATAATTATCGAATTGTGAATTAAATGTATTTTAAACTTCTCTGCCTATAGGGGTATCCAGTTGTATACAGTTTTTTATTTTATTTATAGCAGTTCTTTCTTTTAAGCAAATTTTAATTTTACTTAAAAAAAAAAAAAGATCAGTGTAAGGGATATTGGGTAATTTCCCACACCTGATTAATCCACTCTCTAAACTTTTGTCGCATCGCGTTCATAGCACTAAATTTATGAAATGCTTGAAATTTAAATGTTTTCTTTTAATGGCAGCTCGGAAGATTTTGGAAGCGTTACTCATTTAACAATACCCGGTGGACAATTGTAAGCCTAAGTCACAGAGACGAGCAACATTACCCCCGCAACACTGTCACAGTTGCCAGTTCATAGGATGGGCCACATTTATACATCAGAAGACAACACCATACTCAGAGAGTAATTCGAACCTGTAACCATTGGCTTCAGTCACGCATGCTAACCTTTAGCAAAATTTTTGTTGTAGTCATTTTTAGGTTAAATTCAGGAATTTTTGGAAGAAATAAAAAGATGCAATAAATTCATTACTTTTTATATTAAAACAACAGTTTCAATATGTTCCTATAAGACATCTTTATAATGTAAGATTATATATTTTCGAATTTAGAAAAATATATTTTTCTAAATTCGAAATATTAAAAGGAAATATATATAATAAGGGGCCGTTCTAATATTATGTAAGTGCGATTTTAGCACGTTTGGATTCCATTACCCCCTTGGGAGCAAACACAAGCAAATCATAGATCAGGGGAGATTGTGAGCCCAAGTCAAAATTTCAGAAAATTTCTTGAGTTAAAAAAAAAAGTTTAAATTGAAAAATTAGAAAAAAATTTAAACAAGGTTTTTTTTTTCCTTTTTCTCAATATTTCTTAGTTTACTTAAAATATTTTTAAAAATTTACACATAGCTATACCATTTACACATACCTATGATGACCTGGAGAAGTAAATCAAAATTTACAAATATGTCTTCCTTTTTTGAGTTTATGATTATAACAACTGTTTACTGATAAAAAATGAATATTAATCATGAATATAAGCTTATAAAGTATATCTCTGGCTCTCCTTTACAAACAAATAAAATAAACTGTGTTTTTAAGTTCCACCTTTGAAAATTTGATTTCCGGAAACTTCTGTGATCAATGATTTTTTTAAACGTCTGGACCTTCGATCTCCGGAAACTGTTAGCAAAAAGTCCGGAAAACCGGATTTTTTCCGGAGCACAATCAGCCCTGCAAATCCCCTGCCATGCTTATGTAAGAAAGCTCATATACTCCCCCCCCCTGCTTTCCACTTAACTTAAACATTTATTATAGTAATCCAATTTTAGGATTAAATTCAAATAAAAGGTTTTGAATGATTGAAGATTTGAGAATTTTTGAAGAAAAAAAATTTGCACAAAACTAAATTCACATTTTCATTCATTTTATAATAGTGTTTCGGGATCTTAAATGTTTTCCTTCTGTGGTCAAATCTCTAGACAGCTGAAGAAATGTTTCCAATTCTTTCTTTTCTCAAATTTAATACCAAATTTGAAAATTTTTCAATTTTCAATTTTTTTGCAACACTTTTCATTTGTAATAAAAAATAACTAATAGTAAATTATTTTAATGTCTTACCTAAGCATCGCTCATATCCCTCCCCCACCCCAGTCCTCAAAAATAAGCAAATCATAAACTCTTTCTCTTAGGTGCTTGCATAACATTTAAACTGCCCTTACTACACAGATTTTTAAATATACTAACAGAAAACTAATCTTAGTCAATAGCCATCAGAACAATTAATTTTAAAGCAACTGGAAAATTGAACTAATGAAGTCACTTCTCAAACCTTTGCAAAATAATCCAGTTTTATTAAAATATTTTGTATGTAAAAAAATTCTTTAAAAAGAAACAATTTGTATTACAAAAATATTACAAAGTCACTTCAACAAAATTTTTCTAAACAAAAGAATACATTTTACTTCTTTAAGTTCGCTTAAAAATCCATAATCCATTTAAAATCAGTTTTACAATTATAAATTATCTACCACCACGAATTGTATACAAATATATTAACAGCAACATTTTTATTAATATATTATCTAGTGAATTGGATATATGAAAATCTTGAATCACGTTTAATAAAACTGAGGCATTTATTAAAATTTGATCGTTTAATTCCAAAACAATTTGTTGGGATATTATTAAAATAATAATAACAATAGAAGTTATTCTTTGGACAAAAGAGATATACTCAAAAATGTCTTTAATTTCCTAATTACTTTTAGAGACATTCAAAAAGATGCAAAAAGCAAAGTTAACTTTAGGAAGCTATTTTCTTTGATTATAGTTCTATGAACCATATTTCCCAAATTAAGGCTTATTTTGAGAAGGAGTATCTTAAATATGATAACAAAATTTGTAGAAAAAATATTGCATCGTGATACAGGGAAATTAGATCAAAAGTTAATCTTGGTCTTCATTTTCTGTGCACTATATACCTTAAGAGTACTTATAAAAAATTGTAAATCATACTTAAGAAAAAAAATTTATAACCCAGGATAAAAATGAAAGAGAGGTATACCATGAACAAGATGGCTAGATAATGTGGGAAAGTATCTGAGAGGTGAGGGAGAAAATAGTTAGAGAGCAGGAGGATTTGTCATATTGAGATAAATAAAGTTGCCTGATCCAGCCATGACTTTGAATAAGCTGTAGTGCTGGTAGAAAAAGAAGAAAGTTAAAATATTCATTAAATGGGTTAATTCATTAATAAAGGTAAAATAGCTAGTCATTGTCCTCAATAAAGTCACATAAATATTTATATTTTGGAATTTTTAAAAAGGAATACAAATGCTATTTATCAAAATGTTCAAATTTTGATTCGCTGTCACCGCTTTAAATAGTTTACAAATTAAATATTTTTACTTACAAAAAGTACAAATACAAAAATAAGGATGTGTACATACTAAACTTTTGAAAATCTCAACATTATTTGACTTTAAATAGAGATCATTTCTTCTTCCCTTTTAGATTTTCGATATACTTTTCCAAAACTGCTTGAATGGAGTCTTGGGAAATGAATTTAACAATCGACTCCTGCTCTTCTTTCTCATATGATATCAACTCATCCACAAAAGGTTTACGCAGGCTGTTTTTGGTCATCTTAAAAGCAATTTCTACAAAAAAAAAAACATGGTTTAAAATATAAATATAGGCCACATACAAATATTGTTATACTTGGAGGAAACTTGTAAAATTGTGGCAATTTAAGACGAGGAGGGAAAGCCAAACATGAAATACAGGGATTGGAGAAAATTATGGAAACTCTTCTATACTAACACATTTCTCAAGAAATACTTAAGAGAATTAATTTATAACTTCAGAAGTGCTTAGATCATGTGATTTTTTATGCATATCAATGAAGTTCAAAGCTTTCAGAAGTTTGATGGATGGGTAATGAATTACGAACAAAAAAGAAAGTTCTTGAACATTAATATAAAAAAATATAGCAATAAGCTTATAGCTTGTATAAATTATTTCAGTAATAATACGCAATAACTGCACGAAATTTTGTAACCTCTGCTCAAAACATTTAAGGAGATACGAGATACGGACATTTTTATAAAAAAACTAATATTTTTGCTTTGTGATTTTTTTTTACTGTAACTACAGAAATATTCATTAAAATTTAAAGAAAATTTTTAAAGCAAATTTTATTAATATTTTCAGAAAAAAAAACATTGAAAATTGCGCAGCATAAATGTATTTTAAGAAATTCTTTCACACATCGCATGCATGGAAAACATTAAAACAATTTTATTTACTAATTTTGTTCTGAATCGTATTTGGTAACTCATTAAAAAAATCCGATTTGAATATCTTGAAACTTTAAAAAGTATAATATATAGTCAAATTTTTAAAATTCGATTTCTCAAATATTATTTGACGCATTTTGCTCAAATTTTGTATTTTGTCATATAAAATTATATTTTTTAAAATTATGTAAAAAAATTGCATAACAAATAATTTAATAAGTTTTGGACTATTATTAAATAAAATAATAAATATTTACTAAAAGTCATATTTTACATGGAATTACCTTTGGATAAACAAATTTTATAATGGTGTCCAAAAATGTTTCAATTAGCTTCAAAAGTTCTCGAGGTATGGCGAAGTGTGTAAGAAGTAAAATTAACATTAAGGGGTCCAAGCTTTGAACCACTCTCATGAACAAACCAGTGGGACATTATTTCCCAGATTGCAACTACCCCCTATATTTTGGTGATATCATTGGGTCCTTGAACTTGAAGATCTGATCATTAGATGAAAAGTTATTTAGGATAGTCCATTTATCTTTTTTGCATTGTTCATTTTCTCCTTAGTAATGGTTAAATATTTTATTAATAAACAAAAGTGATCCTAACTCTTAGTGAATTTATGGTTACTACCAACAGATTTATAAAATAGTTTAAAAAAGAAATACGTATAATAATAGCAATATGACTCAATTCAAGGATCAATATGACTCAAATCAAGGTTAATTCAAGGATTAGTACAGTCTAAACTTAAAAGGAGCCAAACGAACGAAGAGTACAGGTGACATTTCAGAATTTTTTTTTAAAATTTATTGTGGAAAATTATTTTTTCAGTCTTATTCAAATATACAACATTCATTTATTTTATCAAGCCTTTTTCATTCTGAATCCATCTTAGTGGGTGAGCGATGAAAAGTATAAACTGAGCGCTTTTGGAATGGAAAAACAATCAAAGTTCATTTGGGAAGAAACAATTGATGAGTAACCTTAAGAAACCTGCTTTTTGGCAGCAAATTAAAATGATAAGTATACAAATACTATGACACAAACAGCTTAAATGTAGTTAGTTAGAGATTTCTAGATTACAGCAATTAGAAGTTAACAGGCAAGAAACAAGGGCAAGGCATAGTCTTCAATTCTTATTGTGAGGATCACTAATTCAAATTTGCAAAATGTCACCAAGAACATTAATCCCTTAAGCTCTTCTTCATACATTATTTAACATACCAGGAATTTTTAAGAATTGCTCCATCTGTTCCTCAGCTTTTTCCTGTAATTGAGCAGGAGAATCTACAACTTCGTGAATCATGTTCAATTTCAGAGCTTCTTCTGCAGTAAACAATGTTCCCCATTTCAGAGCATTTTCAGCATTACGAAAACCAATAGTGTTGACAAATACACTCTCAAACCTTAAAATATACAATGTTTAAATTATTCAATGTTTAAATGTTGTTCATCCATAACTTTAAATCATCTGAGAATTTTATAAGGAGACCATAAAAAATTATCTGATAAAGTAGTATTCCTTTTTAATATATTACTATATTTCTTTAACAAAAATCAATCAAGTAAAGCTTGGCGTAAAAAAAAGACAATATTTCTTCAAAAGTGCTCATTTTCAGGGCAGATTTTGTTAGTATTTTTTATTACAGAACTATACCTGACTTATTAGTACTATACCTTATTTTCAAAAGTCGAGATATTACAAAATTTTAATTAAATGTATTTTATTAATTTAATGTCTTTCACTCAGTTAAGCCGTCATTTATCTTTAAATGGAAGATATTGAAAGTATAACCAGCCACATTTCATTTATCTGAATCTGTTCTTCAGTTACATTTCAGCCAATGTGAAAAAAATAATATGGAATATGTTACATTTCAACCAAGAAACAAATATCTTGCAAATGTTTCAAATCTGACAGATCTATGGGAAAGAGTCAATTAAAGAAAATAAATAATAAAAACAAACAAACAAGTAAGCAAAAAAATATTTACATCTGTTACTGTGGTAACAAATATTGTTTTATATCATATTAGACATAGCATTTCAAGGGCTGCTAGTAAATTTGGACCTTAAAAGTTGGTACTTATATCACAATACAGGGCTCATTTTATATATCTATTAATTTTTAAAAATACATTTTAAAAAAATATTTTCCAAATTAAAATACTAAAGAAAATAATGCAATTGTTGAATTGAACAACAATTATTGTTCAATATTGTTTCTGAATATATATAAATTAAAAATTTAAGATTTTTTAAGTTTTATTATGCACACAAGATGCACATACATAGAACCCATAATATAAGAAAAAACAGAAAAAAATAAGAGGAAAAAAGAATTTCAAAAGAAAGGGAAAAATTATGAAAATAATTAAAAATTTAAATTGAAATAATTTAATAAAAATTTAAAATTTGGTAATCCTGCAACTTAGTTACGAAAATATTTTTAAATCATTTTTGCAAGTCATTCTGTAAGTACACAGCATTTTTTTTCCTTCTCGCTTTGCATGTTATTGCTTGTTTTTTATTTGTTATTTTTAATATTTTTTTTTAATTTCTGTGATATTTTTACATGAGAAATTTGTGTTCACGAATCAATATCTTTTTTTTTCTGTGGTGCTCCTCTCACCATTGTATTGATTTATTTAACTTCGGCTTTATTTACACAATATTAAAAAGCACTATTTTTGCAAATATAATCATGTTGTAGAAAATACAAAATTATTTATTCAATGATATTATAAATAAATTTTAGCATTTATTAGTTATTTTTCAAAATGAGCTATGATAATATTGTAAAACAATTTATATCAAATTTAAGCAATCGAAAGATATGTCAAACAATAGGTGTGGTGTATATATACCCGTATATTCAGAAATATATATATATGCACACATACATACTTACTCAGAAACAACAATGAACAATAAATGATATAATGATATTCGATTCAGCAATTGTATTATTTAGTATTTTAAATGAAAATTGCAATTTCAAAAATTAAAAGATAAACAAAATAAATCATGTGTAGTAAATAAAAAATCATTCTCACTACATATAATTACTTATTGAGTATTGCCACAAATAAATAAATTTTTAGCATTTATCATTACTGATTTTTCAAAACAAACTATGCTCGTTTATTTGTTTTTATTAAAATCTATACCTATCCAGGTTGCAACAAAAATGCGACAGTCACAGACTCATTTGTGAAGACACGTGTGACTCTCGAGACACTGATACTCCCCCAGAGGTCTACATGAGATTACAATGAAACATTTAATTTTTGACCCTGAGATGAAAATATGACATATTCACATCTCAAGTTAGTCACACTGTGACCTTATTGAGAGATGAATAAGACACAGTTCCATCAGACTGTGACCCTGTTGAAACATGAATACGTCAAACGGTAACCCTTTTGAAACATTATTATGTTACATCTTCATCACACGTCACTGCAACAATTAAATGTCTTATTGTGGTCTCGTATAATAGAGTCTCCATGACTGTCCCACTATAGTAACAATCTGATAACGGCGCTATCAGGTTACTATCTACATTGACTTAAATATTATATAATTAAATATAATATAAACATAATAAAAACAACAACTCACCATTTAGGAGCAAATATTCCCTGTAAAGTAATAAAAAGGTATATTAAAAATAAGAACATTTCAAAAAATTCACACAGTACATTAAAAAAAAAAAAAAATCAAGAACCAACTATCAAAAATAAGCACTGTTTAAGAGCACTGTTCATATTAAAATTTTTTTTAAGGATTTTAAGAACCTATATGTACTATGTAGTCATGTTTTATTTTAAGCTAAAATATGTGAATTAATAAAATTCAACCAGATTATTTTGAAGTATAAGAAAAATTTCGCACCAGTCGAGTTTCGTTGAGGCCAATTGTAGTTCTAGGTTTCACCATGATACTATGATCACAACTAAGTGTGAGAATACAACCACCAGCTATAGCATGTCCCTAAGTAAAAGAAAGTATTTAAGTGTCATTCTATATAAATTGTTCTATAACTACCACTAATAACTCAGTGAGAAGTCTTATATTTGGAATCATCATTACTTTCACAAATACAGCAAATAGATTTTTCTGAATAATGGATCATTAAGGTAAGCAAACATCAAAACATGCATTATCCAATAAAAAAATAACAAATCAATGATAGTTGACATCAACTTTACACAACGTTTTCAAGTGGGTTGAATGACATTTAATTAACTAAAGAATGTTTAACATAATAATATAAATAAAAGTCAGCAGATGACAATCTAAATTTCCTCTTTCATGAATAAAAAATGTTTTTTTTTTTCACTTTTTACCATTTGACCAAAAAAAATAAGCAGCATAAATAATCTGATAAAAACAACATTAATAACGAGTCTATTATATTGATAAATTAACAATTTAATTTTAAAAAAAATTAATATAAAATAGGGAATAGAATTGAGTTCAAAACATTTATAAATTGAAAGGAAGCAAAATTTGTCTGCTGGTGTATTTTTTTTTCAAACACTATAAATATTATTAATATAAAAACTTAATAAAGACTATTAATATTAAAACTATTAATATCAGGCACTTCATTAATATTCATAGTTTATTCTTCTCCCTGTTTTTTTTCCCCCTGTACTGCTCTTGTCTTTCAATAAGTCTTTTAGTGTGCTTATTGTAGAAGAATAAGTGTTTAGCTATTGGAAAAGAAGCAGGAAAAAATAAAAAATATTATTTTACTGATAATTTTTTTAAACACATCACGTGCGTAAAAAACAAAGGATTCTTTTTTTTAAAAAAAGAAAAGATATTTTTTATTTTAAATGCTAGAAAGTGTCCGGAAAATAGACATTTTATATTAAGGGTTGTGATTACATGATATCCTGTTTAATTTTTAATACTAATGTAGGGAAATTTATGGGTCAGAATTTAATTACAATGATACATATAATTAAACTCCTTTATGAACAGTTGGAACAAAAAATGTTATCAAAATTACTCATAAAAATAAAAATTTACAAGTATAATTAAAACTGAAAATTGTTTCCACAATAATACTAATAAATTAAAAATTTACATTAACAGCTGCAACAGTTATGAGTGGTGTTACATATAGTGTCTTCCACATATTTTGGAGAGCTGTCCAGAACTGTTTCAGTCGTTCTTTCTCAGGCTTGTACATTTCATTTATGTCCAATCCAGCAGAAAATATAGTAGGAGAACTCTAAAAATTTTAAAATAATTTATTTAAATACAATACTTATTCGATAATATTAACTTTATTTCCTTTAATAGAGATTTTTTTTTAATAAACTATCTAAAACTATTATATTTATTTATTAGTTCTAAAACTATTTTTGTAGCCATAAAATTACAGTGCATACAATACTTAGAGGCAGTAATAAAACTATTCCTATTTATTATACTCAGGATTACTATTACTTAAAAACTTATTTTACAAATTTAAATCTGTTCTTATTTTGTAATCTACACATTAAAAAAATAATAATAAAAATGTATATAAAAAAATATAAAATTTTAGTTGTTTAAAATTTCATAAAAACCATCATCAATCAAAATTCTATTGCTTCATCTATAACTTTACTCCTGGTGAAATACCAACTTGAATATTAAATATTTTTTTATTACACAAAGTTATATTAGGTTTATTTTTTCGATAATTCAAAGACATTTTTGCTCTACTAGCATTAAAGTTCAATGATATGTCAATTTTTACTTATTTTTTATATAAAGTTTGATAAATCTTTAGCAATTTCAAAAAGATATCCAATGAACAGCATAGGAATTGAAAAAAAAAAAAAAAACAACTTTCAGAGGTGGTGAAAATATGACAATAAAAAGGAAGAAAGTTTATCTTAATTTCTCTTCATTTCATAACTGTTTAGACAAAATCACTGAATAAGTACTAAAGCAGCCACATTTTGAAGATAAGAAACCTAAAATGATTCTCTTTCTTCATTTTTGGTACTTCTTCAATAGCATTGAGTGATTAATTCCCTTCTTACTCACTATACTTCTTCAGATGGTACTGTTATTACGGTCTGCAGTTCCTCAGGGTGCTAATTTGAAATGGTTGATGAAAATTTAAACTCTTTTGTTTTGGAAATGTGAGATGTTTGATGAAAGTCAGGACATAAAAAGATTTCATATTAAAAAAAATTAATATGTCAATATGTATCTTTCAAATGTATGTTTCAATTTTGTGGAAGTTGCAGCTCTAATAAAATAGCTATTTGCTAGCCTCTGATAAAGGTATTTTGAATGAAGGCATGTATCTAACATTAGATGATTTCAAACATAACTAAAGCTTTAAAACAAGGAAAAAACAGAGTTCTCAAAAGTTTAAGTGTCAATAATAAATCTAAACCTATTTATTAAATAGAAAAGAGTAACAGAAAGATGTATATCACTACTCATTTTCTCCAAACACTCTTTTAATAGTTTTGAGGGGGGGGGGGAGAAGAAAAAGAAAATGGCAAGAATGATAATTATATTTTATTCAGTTTCAGATTAGAAGAATATTCAATCCCTTGAAGCATGTTTTGGCTCCAGATGATGCTTTAAATTATCAAAGTTTAATTGTATTCATAAATTGTGCCTCGTCGTATCATATTTTTCAACACTCATTTAATTTCAGAATAGTCATAGAAAAATTATTACATCGCTTTTGCTTCTTCAGAGGTAAAGTCAGTGAAGAAAAATGGAAAATAGAAATAAAATATAACATAGGAAACATAGAAATAAGACAAAGGAAACTTAATTTATTTGATTAAATATAATTTAAAAAAAATTTCAGTTTTATAAAAAATAGTTTAATTTCAAACCAAACATTTACAGCAATCACTTTGAATTTTTTCTAGTTTTTATGACTTTCATGATAAATTAGAATATAAATAAATTGGGTACATAAATGAAATAAATTAGAAGCCAATTAAAAGAGAAAAGAAAAATTCCCATTGTGAGTAAACAGTGGAAAAATAATTTTGAGTGTCCTGTATCCACATATGATTAACAGTGTAATTAGAATATATTATTTATTATTAAGGTTTTCACTGACTTAAGAGTACTTGTTCTATATATTGACTTAAGAGTACTTGTGGAAAAAATATTAGATAGTATCTTATTAACCCTTTAACAGTAATCAAGCTAAAATTAACAAGTCATATTACTTTAAATTACAAAAAGTGCAAGAATTTGCAATCAATGTTCAACAAATACAGAGTTATTGCATCATAGAATAGAATACCCATTTTACATTTGTAAATATTATTTTAGAAATGAAAATGTTCTTAAATAAATATACCATGATTACAGTTAAAAGAATAAATGCTAAAAATATTTTTTTTCTTCATATTATTAAATTAAAGAGTTAATGCTCTTGGATATCATAATCAGGTTTCACTTCGGATGCAGTATATCTTGCTGAACTCTACACAATTTTCAAAACTGTCATAGTTTTTGGTTTATTTGAAATATAAATGAGAGTGTAAAAATAATATATATAGCGGTAATTTAAAGTGTTCTTACTGTTTATAGCAAACATGTATTTTTATTCAATTTAGTCATTTCAAGAAAATTGTTTTGTTTTCCATAAAAAATTGCCATATAAAGACAGAAACTTGCTTGAAAGCGCATTCATCATTATGCTATTTTTGTAATTTTTTTAATTCTATAATACACTGGTTATCATAAATTAAGGAAAATTCACAAAAATCGCGATAACTCAAGAAATTACACATGGAATTTTATGAAACTTACCCACAATATACAACACATAGTAAGGTATTAAACAACATAAAAAGAAATTATCAGACATTAATAGTAGTATAGAAATTAGCACATGTATAAAATAAACAAATTGGAAGTATCGGTTTGCAATAGAAAAAGTACCTTTAATATGGAATATGATTGCCTCTAGAAGCAATACAGCACAAACAGCGATGTGTGATGCTTTCAATTATGCGGTCTATCAGTTCAATAGGAAGTGAGAGCCATTGCTCTTGTAAAGCAGTTGCAAGCGTGGCAAGGGTCTGAGGGGGCGGATTGATGGCAGATACACGCCTCCCTAGAGCATCCCAAACGTGCTCGATAGGATTCAAGTCCGGGGATCGAGCTGGCCACTCCATGCGAGTAATTGTTTCCTGTTGAAGATAATCATCAACAATGCGAGCTCTGTGTGGTCTTGCATTATCGTCCTGTAACAGGAAGCAATCACCAATTGCCCCGGCATATGGGCGCACATAAGCATCAAGGATGTTGTCTCGATAAACCTGAGCATTCACGGTTCCCCTTGGAAAGACATGGAGGTATGTGCGCCCTCCTAAGGATACGCCTCCCCAAACACAGACACTGCCTCTTCCGTATGCATCTCTTTCACGGATGTTTGATGGATGATAACGGGTCCCAGGTTCTCTCCATATCAAATAACGTCTACTGTCACTTTCTAGACTAAACCTGGACTCATCCGTAAAGAGAACAGGCCTCCATTGATCTGACGTCCAGTGGACATGTTGTCGGGCCCACTGCAAACGGTCTCTCCTATGGCGTGATGTGAGCGGCACGCAAATGGCTGGTCGTCTCGCATACAGACCACCTTCGTGGAGCCTTCTGCGCACAGTTGACGTTGACACCAACCTTCCGGTGGCTGCAGCAAGAGAGGATCTAAGATGTGTCGGAGTAGCGGTTCTATTCCTGCGTGCACTTAATGTCAAATATCGGTCATCGGCACTGGTCGTAACAGTTGGCCGTCCTTGACTGAACCTCCTAGATGCCGAATCTGTGGTTTGAAATTGCCTCCAAAGTCTATGAACCACAGATGGACTCACATTTAGCCATCTGGCCACTTCTGATTGACTCTGCCCTGCCTCTAGTCTCCCGATGGCTCTCCATCGTAGTTCTTCAGGCAAATGATGCCTAGAGGTCATTATTACGAATTGGCTATCTCAGATTTTCAATGTCGCAATCACAGTAAAATTTGTGTGCTTTCTCTCAAACTTGGACTTTTATGCTCCAGGCAGATGACGTAAGCCGAGTGCAGCGCCACTAATTTGCATATTGCAATTTTACTCAGCTACTCTTAGTGGACAACATATGCAAATTTTGCACGGTTTGGCTTACTTTTGAAAGAGTTATCGCTATTTTTGTGATTTTTCCTTAATTTATGATAACCAGTGTATTATCATTCATCTATTTAAAATATGAAATTTAAAAGAAATTTTGTTTTCAGTGTTAAAATTAATATACGTAGTAGTATAATCAAAATCAAACATGTAAATTATTTTTCAGCAGCATTTCATTATAAAAAAATGCTTAGAACATAAAATATTTCATTTATTTATTTGACACTGAAGTAAGTACTCAACATACAACACTTAACTAAGCTAAACCATCTACCCACTTTACCCCACCTCAGAAAACAAATCATAATAAATAGAATTTTGAAATTTATTCTTAAATTTCTGGGTAGATCTGCTCTGTAGTTATCCGTCTACCATTTTAAACTGAAATTGATAGTTTTCGACAGCTTTTAATGACATTAGAAGAACATTCATCAACATACTAAACTAGCATACTATATAAGATCATAAACAGATAGTTCCTAAACATAAAATTTTTTTTATCTGTTTCTAACACTGAAATTAAAATGATTTTCCCAATCCTAGAAAATGTTTCTAAAAATTTTAAACATATTATCTAAATTTAAAAGGAGAAAATATATGTTTAATAACATTTACCCACTTTACCCCATGTACCCACTTCACCCTGCCTGACACTATATCTCTTAATTTACCAATTGTTTTCTGTCTTCTTTACAATGATTAGATTTAGATTTGTTTCAGCTACAAAAATGACAGTGTGATCTGTACACAAAGGCTTGGACTCTAAAAAATTGCTTTAAGCAGAATGGGATAAATTAAAGGTAGAAGCCTTGCGGCCCAGTGCTAAAAATTTAAATGAGCATTTGCCACTGTGCATCATCGCAAAAGGCAGTCACTTTATGATCAATAAATTTTTTTTATTAGTAAAAGTCTAATTTATTTATTTTTAATCTAAATTAAATTTTAAATTTCATATTAAAATATAAAAATAAGTCATATTAAAAAATGTTTGTTCATTTTTTTTTTAACACATCCTATAATAGCAAAGTTTACAGCAAAGTCATAAAAATATACTTACAGATGACAAAATCATGCCTCTGAATTTTTTTCCTTCGAGTTCCTTAATGACTGATGTCAATTCATTTAGAAATTCTAGATTTAAACTATTAGCTGGTAATCTTTGCATTGTTACACATGCAGTTTCTGAAACAAAAGTAAGGTTAGGTACTTATATGAAATTTGAGAGGTATTTCTAAAAGAGTACTAAACAATAGACTAAATAATTGCATTGCTAAAATAATCACCAAGGCACCAAAGGAATATTGAATATATATAGAGAGAGATGTTCCCCTGGGGAAGACTTTGAGTTTTACCCTTCAAATTGGTCTTATTCTCTGCTTTTCTTTTTTTGAATTTTTTACATGCTACTATCGAGAATGCATCAAAACTAGAAGATTTATCTGGCTCTGGTAGACGTGGAAAACCTTCCAGAACTTTTTAAATATGTTTAAAGAAAGATATTTGAAACAATTACGATAATTAATTTATCATGCAGAATACTATTTTAACGACTTCATAAATAAAACTTAAGTTGAATAGCAAATAAATTAGATCTATCAACAACAACAACAAAAAAAACTTTTTTTAAAGAGTTCAAACTAAATTTAATTACATAATATTGGTTCAATAATTCCAAAATATTTATTTTATTATTTAACAAGAACAAAACTAAGTTACTAAAATTTCTGATGTGCTAATTATTTAATCTCATTGCAAATAACAGGGATCTTAACTGGTCTATCAAACAATAATAAATTTATATACTCTTTGATTCATTTTCAACTACTTGGATCCACTTTTTTTCTTTACTTGTAGTACTTGAGTTAAACGAAGCATTATAGAGCAAGCTATGTGGTTTAATAAATGATCTCAAATAATTAGTTTTTGAAAGCATTGTAGCAAATCAATTAACGAAATTATTGAACTAATAAGCGATAACACCTTAAAAAAGAAGCGATAACAAGAAAACAAACACAAAAGGGGTATCACGATTGGGAAACTTATATAAAGTAAGATTTTGAGCTTGAAGCTTTCATTTGAGCATTTAAAGTTTTCTTATGTTTATGAATTAATGCAATCTGGCAACATGCGAAAGCAGAAATTGAAGAAGTTTCGGTATTTGATCAGAAGATGAAATTTTTACTATCACAGTAACTGAAATATATTGGATTTAAAGTGAAAACAATTTATTAAATTATGTTTCAATATAGTGGATGATGTTTAAAATAAGTAATTTCACCAGGCATTATTTTACCAGAAAAACTCTGATTGATGTTCTTGTGCGAAAAATAAATATCCCCTGTCTGCTCACTGCGCATAAGGTGCTGTTTAAACAACATAGGTTTGAGTTATATTAGTTTATAGATTTATAGAGATAGTTTTAATTTGAATATTTCTTATCTTGTTTGTAAAATCGATAAAAGAAGACAACATTGGCAGTGTTATAATCCAACCGCAATAAATTTACTTGCATAATTGCCAGTGAACTTGATTTTATTTTGAAATTCATCTCTTGTTTTTGTTTATTAAATAGTTGATGTTCTTTTATAAATTTCACTTGAGAATTATTTAGCTTATCTTAAGCGGTAAAAACTTTCTGCACTGTGTATGTATATAAATATATATATTAATTTTATTTTGATTAGTTAAACATTTGGTTTTTGAGGTGCATCATTTTCCATCCTCCTACATAACTTAATAACCCATTAGCTGATACTATTGTAAAATCTTAAACTCTTAGAGAATTTTTCCAAGTAGGTACTTCTTCGGGCCAACTTAAATTGTTTGGTTATTTAATTTGGAATAAATTTATGAAAAATATGTAGTGCCTTGCCCAAGAAGGTTACGAATTGAGAATTGCGAGTGTACCTTAATTTGAAATCTTTTAGCTTATTGCGCCAAAAGTTGCCCAAACTATCATTATTTTAGCGGTTAATTTCAAATATATATTATAGTTATATATATTATTTTACAGTTATATATATTTTTGTTCTAGGTCTTCCAATTTTGAGCTTATGCGAATGGCTTCTTCCTCCGAAACTGGAGGTTCTCAGCCAACAGAGGAAAAGAAGTTTAAAAATAAGTTATGTTTAGAAAAATCACCCTATTTACTGCAACATGCAGCAAATCCAGTTGAATGGTAATATATATATATATATTTTTTTAATAACAGGCTTACAGAGTTTCAAATGTATGTGATTTTATGTATAATTCTTAAGCAGTATCTTGTAGTATTCCAAACCCAGTTATAAAAAAAGTCCTCAGTGGATCATGGGATAGGATTCCTTTGCATTCAGGCTAACCACAATCATGATTTTTCCTCTCCATCTAACGCAAATGCGGGTTAGTTTCATCAAAAAGTCCTCCATGAAAGCTAGTAAGTTTCTCAAGGAGTTCCCTTGTCTTCTGGATGGGGTTCAATCTCGAGATGACAAAATTAATTTGGCTGTGTTACACCAGCTATATATATATAAACGACCACATGTTGTGTATATATATAAATTTTATGTATGGATGGTATGCTTAGCCTTATGAAGATGTATGTATGTCTTAACTTAATGACCCTCAATCATATATTGTTATTGTACTTATACTGCTTATATTTCAAGTGTATTAAGATTTTAGTGAATATCAGGATTTTATTAAGGTTGTAATTTAGTATGAGACTCGACTCAACGAAACTTGGTGTACGATTTGAATATCGATCATAGTAAACCCACAAATGAATTGGCTGTTCAAGGTGGGCTGTAAAATGAATAAAAGGATGTGTTATATAAGTGTATTTTTCCTATGTCTCAGATAGTGTTAGTTAAATTTAATTTAAAATATTGATCTGTTCTATTTAATCAAAAATAAACCTAATCAAATAGCGAAGTACTTTTGTTGTGGTTGATAAGTATTTTTTTAAAAAAATACAAAAAATAGAAGCATAAATTTTGGTGTTTTGTTTAATTTCTGAGATTTATTTTTTCTAAGTAATTTTAAGAAAAATTAATTCAGTAAATTTTAATCTAAATTTCGTTAAGTAGCCATTTCATATGCACCAGATATAATCATTTAGTATAGACCACCTTTAGCGTATATTTTTAGGAACCTTGTTAAAATAAAGACAACAAAAAAAAATTAAATCATTGATGCTCGCAAATTAAGATTTAAACCAGAAAAAAAAACATTTAAAACACTTCAAAAGTTGACAAGCCACTATAGGTGTAGAGGAATGCAAAAAACGTCTAAAATTGTTTTATAGCTGGTAGAGAATTGAAAGCTTTTTTAATTACCATCTTTTATCTTAAAGAAGGAAACAATCCACAACCAATTAGGTTCTGTAGCTTTTGTGCACCCACCTTCCTCATCAGTGATTTGACAGCTTTCAATAGCTTTTTTGGTTTTTTCCTGTTTTTTTTTTTTAATGACAAGTTTTTATTCTGAATACCCTATGTATTTTTAAATTGTATCGTCAAATACTTAAGCATTTATGAGTTTTTTAAAATCATCCAAAGTAAATAATCATTTCCAGTATCATTGTTAACTAAAAAAAGTTTGTTTTTTTTTCCTCCAAAAAAAAGTGTTTTGAGGAGAGAATTTCAAAAAAATTTTCAATAAACATAAGAATGAAGTTATTATAATTGTTTTTTCATTTCAATGAGTTGATATGTTTTCTTGCCTAAGAGAAAAATTTGTAAATGTATGAAATTTGCAGTTAAGAAATTTCTATAACTAAGCATGAACTATTAACTTTTTTATATTATTTGTTTCATTATTTCTTAAGAGGTTAAGATTTTAAAAGCTAAGCATACCAAAATTTATTAATTTGTTTGTTACTAGATCTAATGTTGCAAAAAAATAAAACTTTTTCTGTAAATAATAAATACTTTACTATATATTTTGTGTTTTTAAGTATTTGTATCTATAAATCATTTTCAAACATTTAAATATTGATCTGTTCCATACTAATATTGTTATATTTAGTTGGTTAGATGTAAAAAATGGAAATTATGTATCTAACACAAAATTCTATAAAACACAAAGAAAAAAGTAAGGACTAAAAAAATAGCATACCATGAATTTTTGATGACTTTAACCAGTTTCTGACGCTTGACAAGTATATTTAAAAATTTCAACTTTCATCGACTGACTGTACTAATTTAAGAAACAAATAACTTAATTTTTTTCTAAAATTTTTTCACTGTGTTTAATCTAAAAGATATATTCTCAAGTAGTTATTCTCACATCTATTAGCTTTATTTTTTGTGTATGTTTTCACAGTAATTATGTCCAACTTTTTTGAGTGAAAATTTAAGTTTGTATAAACATTGCTTTTGTTGTAAATATTTAATTAAGCTATAAACTTTGTTAAATATTTATATATATATATAAAAAATGAAAAGTAAAACCTGATCGTCAGTTTTGTTTTTTTCCTAGGTATCCGTGGGGACAAGAAGCTTTTCAAAGAGCCTTAGAGGAAGACAAGATGATATTTCTATCTGGTTTGTTATTTTATTTTTATTATTTTACACAAGTATATTATAAGAAAAATTATTATACGTTCAAATATTTATACAGAATATTATTTTGCATTTATCAGTACAGTTACGTAGTGATGAGAAAGCTTCTTTATTTTATATAAGTGGGAATCTGTTTTTTATTTTTAGACTGCAAGTTCTTTTCTGGCAGACAAATTACATAGCTGATAGAAATATTCATTAATAAAATACATTATTTTAAATAAATGGGATATTCATGAGGGTTTTTATTGTAACTTTCACCGGGGTCAGCCCAAAGGCTAGACGAGTGAGGCAGTCATCTAGCTGAAAAATTAGCACAATTCACACAGATTATATTACAATTGACAGATAAGTTATACAATGTAAACACTAGAATTATTGCCTCAGTATTTAACCAAAAGCAACAACAACAAAAATACTCCATCCATATTAGTATTTTCATCTTTCTCTCATTTACAAGTTAGAGTGAGGTTTCTAAAAAAATAAAATAACTACTAATAAAATAGTTGGAATGTAAATTTGTATGCACTTCTTTTATTTTCACCATTTAACAGTATGTTTGAAATTCATTTTAACATTGGCACTTTTATTAGTGATATGCCCCGTGGCAGAAACACGGCGACACAGCGACATTGTCGCAGAAAGCGACTGAGTTCTTGCAGAAAGATTTTTTTTATTTGGGAAATAAAATTTTTTGGTTTGCTACAAACAAAAGTTCTCAAAATAAATTCTGCAGAAACAGAAGTTGTTTTACCAACAAAAAAAAAAAAAAAACATTTTCTTCAGAAACAAAAAATTTCTGCAGAGAAGCAATAATGGTTCTGCAAAATTTTTTTCTTACAGAATTGTTTTAAATATTTTTTTTTCTAGCGTATCGCGGAAGGAGAAAGCGCTCGTAATTCTCCGTTAATCTCCAACACAAACAGTTACTGGATAAAAAGGGGAGAATTTTTTTCCCCTTTATTAAGCTATTTTTGGAAATTTGCCAACTTCGGCCTCTATTGCTGGCGCAGTAATTTGCTTTGTGTTTTTTTTTAGAACAGAGCATTTTATATTTTTTGCACTTATGTGGAAAATTTCATGCGTAAAAAGATTCTTTTTTTAAAAAAATCATGTCTAGCGAAAAGGTTATTTGTTGCAATTGTGAAGCCTCAATAGTTAAAACAAATTTGAAAACTGATTTATCAAGGCGGCATTCCGAAAAAGAAATAAGATGGAAGTCGACAACATCTAAAAATGCCTATATGCTTTGAATTAAATTGTCAATAAAAAAATAAAAATAAAAAAAAACCAATCTAACGATAAATGAAATAAAGCCTGAAAGATATCTCACTATCTACGATTTTTTAGCATGCGAATGAAACCCAGATTGTTGAAAAATATTTACTGGTCACTTTCAAACAGGTTTCCATACACATGCGAAAAAAATCGCATCCAATGAATATGGCTCTAATACCGATGTTTCAGTACTGATAAAGACTATTTCGTTTCGAGATGTTGAATAGACTTGAGCATATTGAGTCGGAAACTGCTTCTGCATACTTCGTGTGGAATCAGTGCTATATATTTACACAATACAGTGCGAAATCACAAGCGCTGTGTATTTTTTTCGTTCTGAACTTAATCTGATCACGAAAAAAGTTTTATTTACCTCCTTTTTTTTTAAAAAAAATCTTTCAATAAGTCAGTACAATATTAATCGAATCTAAATAATTAGATAAAATTAATTAGATGTAGAAAAAATTGAAACAAACATTGCTTTAATTTTTCTGCTTTTAGAATTCGGTTATAGTCAATACTATTTTATTATTTTGATTACTCAACTTCAATATTAATTTTTTCACCTGATATAACTACTATAGTGAAACATTAAATCATACTATTTTAAACTGATACTTCAAATTCAGTTATCTTGTTTTATAAATTTAATCTTTTTGTCCATACTTAGCTATTTCTATAAGTTCTATCTTATTACAGGTTCTGGGTAATCTTTATTTATGCTCTAGTAAGCATTTTTGTCTGCAGATCTATACATTTATAACTTTTCGTTATTATCGAAGATTATGCAAATTTATACTTAAACAATTTAAACTTATTAAGAAATGTAAACTTATATTATGAAATTAAGAAAAAAACTACACAGTTTTATTCTATGCATGTAGACTTATTTTATAAACACGAATTTCATCTATTATTATAAATTCATTACACATACATTTATAACGATAAAAATATCTTGCAGAAAGATATTGGTTCTAATTAGGTTTGTCGCAGAAAGTCAGAAAAAATTCTGCCACAGGGGTGATATGAAAATTGGGTACTTCACTGGAGAATTTGGAAAGGTAACATAAAAGCCAAACAAAGCTCAAGTTTTAGATATATTTCATTTTGAGTTGCAATAGTTATTGGTATTGCTAGAAGAGTGGCAATTAATTTCCTAGATTTAGAATGCACTAAAGGGGGTAGTTATCACTCTCTCTACACTGACTGATATATTGCTCTGATTGATTTTTTCTTGCATTATTCTTCAATATCAGTAAAAACTAACCATTTTAATAAAAATTATTTGAGGAGTATTCTCGTTCCCAGTGAAATTTTTCTGGAGTGAAACTGGAATCAAACATGTCAAATACATATCTAAATGCATATTGGCGATCTCTGACTACACGATGGGTTACTTTATAAGTTTACACAATTTTTAGATTACCTTCATATATTGGTTAAAAAGTTTTGGTTAGAAGTTTTAGTTTTGTAGATAATTTTAAGCGTTGTTTAATGTTTCAGTGGGTTATTCCACCTGTCACTGGTGTCACGTGATGGAGAGGGAATCTTTCGAGAATGAAGAGATCGCCAAAGTAATGAACGAAAGCTTCGTCAACATAAAAGTGGACAGGGAAGAGAGGCCAGATGTTGACAAAGTGTACATGACATTTGTTCAGGTATTTGATCCAGAATTTTTTCACACTTTTCTTATCTTTTTTTTGTGTTTGTTATTGGCAAAGTGGACGATCTCACATTGTTTAAACCATCGAAAATCGACTGGCAACATGTCAAATGATAAATCATTCATTACATAAACCTTCTATTCATTGAAAAACTATAAAATATTATTATTTCATATTTTTTGTTTGTATGCTTATTAAATAGCACTAGTTGGATATAATTGCATAGTTCAACAAGTTGGTTCATACTTTATTTTTCTTTCTTTTATAGAAAAGGTATAACTTATTCAATACTAATAGATTCACTTAATTAAACAGCTTGTATTATCATTGGTGTAATTTTAATTTCAGTTTCATAAAAAAAGGTTTCAAACAAAATGCCATATTGAATTAAAATTCTTATAAAAAGTGTTTCATATTTATATATGTAATTAAAAGTATTAAAATAAAATTAAGGAAAATCTTATGTGAAAAAGAAAACATTTTTGCTGTATATACTTACTGTTAAATTTGTTAATAAATGTCATGAAATTTGAAAGAATTATTGTGTCTGTGGGAGTTTTAAAATAACTGTTTTGGTTAAATGACATTTTAATTTTATGTTTGTATATTTCATTAGTATGTACTAGAAACTGGAAAATGAATAATGTCATAATTGAAAGTGCAAAGACATTGATCAATGTAAAAAATACTTTTACAGTCAACTACAGGTGGCGGTGGATGGCCCATGAGCGTATGGCTTACACCTGATTTGAAACCTATTTTGGGAGGGACATACTTTCCACCTGATGACCGCTATTATGGGCAGCCAGGTTTTAAGACAATTGTGACACATATTGCTCAACAGGTAAGGTCCTTGATTCAAATATATAGTGCAAAAGAATACATTTTTGATTGAAATTTTTATTGCCTTTATTTGAAATTTTGCTGGGTGTATTACATCTGTTTTGCTTTGTAATTAGTTATACTTTAAGATATTTTATTACCTTTTACAGACTTGTTTTTATAGTCTCTTACATTTTATTTTAATATATAACATTTTATCTCTTACATTTTACATTGTTATTGTTTTTAAATAGTCTATTTTATTATAGTTATCTAAGAAATTTATTTCATCGTGTATACATCGGTAAATGAATTGTAAAAAAAAAATTTTTGAATTTAAAAAAAAATTTTAGTGGCAGGTGAACCGAGTGAAAGTGATGGAACAGGGGAGTAGAATTCTTGAAATTATAACTCAGTCTATGAGTTTGAAGGCGTTCTCTGAGTCTGGAAAAATGCCTCCCAGCATGGATTGCATCAAAAATTGTTTTCTTGAGCTACTTCATACATATGACAAAGAATATGGTGGATTTGGAAGTGCACCCAAGTTCCCTCAACCAGGTAAATAAGACCAATCTGAGAGTGTTTAAAATTGCCTTGCGTTTTTAACGTTATATATAAATATATATACATTATGTTTGAAAAAGAAAAGTTTTTTTTTTTTTTTTTTTTTGCTTGTACAATTGTTTTTATTTTCATCCTGTCAGTGAATAAAAAATTGCTTTTTTTAAATAGAGCATTGTTTTAGAATATTTTTTTGTGACTTTCTCTAGATTCATGTAATATTTCATGCATAAGTACAAAAATAAAAATTTAAAATTCTATTTGTGGTAAAGAATGAAATTGCACTTAAAATCACTTTTTAGATGAATATTTTTAGTTTTTTTACTATTATTAAGCTTTTTAACCCTCACCATTCAATTTCCCTAAAATGTGTAGTCCAAGCCTGTAACTTTGTTATTTTTGTTCATTGAAGTAGTGAAATTTGTTATTTAAATGCTCTTGAAACTTAAGAAAAAGGAAAGAAAAAGCAAAGCGTTTCATTTCTAAGGCATATGCATGACAAAAATTTAATTTTACAAAACAGCAATAATGATTTCATTCAGGGATGGTTCCAGCATGTTCTGATAATGTAATGGTTCCGTTTTCTTAGATTTAATTTTAAAAAGCAACTGATTTTGTAACCTAAAGGTTTTTAGTTAGTGGCAGTCACTAATCACAAGTGTATTTTTTAATTCTCTCATGCTCTGAAAATCATTTCATTTCCTGCCTAAAAAATTCGTATTTTAAAAAAAATTACTTTCAAAGCAAAAAATTTAAGAATTCTAATATGGGAGGTTCTAACGTTGATCGCTGCTGCTTATTTTGATATTCCAAAATTCCTATTTACAAAGCCAATACTGTAATTTAAGGTGTCGTCCTACATATAAATTCTGATGTTAAAACTTAGATTTTTTTTTAAAATAAGTTATTGTTTATTTATTTTTTGTTATTGTTAGTTTAGTTATTGTTAGTTTTAACTATAGTAGTGGTCACAAGTAGTAAAACCACTGTAATCGCTACTTTTTATCGTAGTTTGATATATAGTGTGTTACTTTTTTTTTTTAAAAAAAAAAGTAGTGTAATGGGTAGTGCAATAAAAAAAAATAAAAAAAACAGTTTTGTGATTCCTAGCTACTACTTTTACGTTAGTTTAGTATGTGGACACTACAAGTAGTGAAACTACTGTAGTCGCTACTTTTTTTCATAGTTTGTGGTGTAGTTGATTCTTTTTTAAAAAAGTAGTGCGATGAGCAGTGCATTACAAAAGTTTGTTGCAGTTTCTGGCAACTACTTTTTGTTAGTTTAGCATGAGCGGAGTTCTAACAACTAATTTTTCGAATTTGGTGGGTATAAATCTTCAGGGATCTGTCAGTAGACGCAATTTTAAATGCCTCTCTGACTGTGAGTAACAATTGTGTTCTTAGAGTCACGTATATATATTTTAGCTAGCCATATGAATAATAGATAATTTATCACTTTGGTTACACTTTCACATGCAAATGTACACTTGTGAAACATTGATGTTATTTCAATGGAAGGGAACATATTTCCGTTGTACTTAATTTCTTAAAAGGAAAAAAAGGTCAGTAAATACACGAAATTGCAAATATTTGATAATTTCCTAGCATTTCTTAAATTAATTATTCGCTGTCAATATGGGCATAAAAAATAAAGATTAAATTAGCGAATTCACAAAGAAATATTTTAGAATAACATTCTGGCTCATGTAAACACAAATAAATATTTCTAAATAACACTTCATGTTAAATATAAGCCAACATTTTTTAAAAACCAAACATAATGTGTAAATTAATTTCCCCATCAAAGTTTGGCTCCTTAAATTAGGTCAGCTGTGACTACATTTCAAAAGTTTCTTGTCACTACATTTGAAAAAAAGTAATTGTAGTTAACTACATTTGTAACAAAGTAGCTGTAGTAAACTACAAAAATATTGTAGTTTTTCTAACCACTAAAACTGGTTTAATTTTCGTAATTAAATTATTATTTGTTTTAATTTGATTCATTTGTGAGAAAATATTTTTATTGATTTCTAGGAATAAGAACTATGTATATATTTTTTGACTTTGCTTACAAGTATCATGATTTTGGGCCACAATAAAAAGTATTTTTGATGGGATTCTAATTTAGCTTTTAAAAAATGAATTGAATGATTTAATTCTGAATTAAGTTACAATTTTCTTACTAGCCATTTTAATTCCCGAAGAATTCCCTAATCGTTTTCACTGTCCATAATTTCATCCATTATTTACAAAGGTAGGAGTCATATATATATCAAAGAAATAATTCTTTAATTTCCTTAAAACCATTTTTTTTTTACTTTTTCCTTTCTATATTACTTATTTGTGTTCTGTAATAATAATAAAAATGTAACCTTTTTTTATGTTTGTGATAGGATGTTATTTTTTAATCAAGCATTTGGCATATTAAAAAACTTATTATTAGTTACCTATAGGTTGGAATTTCTGATTCTTAATTAAAACAAGAAAAATAAAAACTTCATTCAAATGAGGAGATTCTCTTTTATTCACAACTCGAGAAGCATTTTATAGGATTTTTCTGGTCCCACATCTCAAAAAGAAACACACCAAATCAATGTATAATAAAATTAAAGAAATAAATCTAAAAAATTATCAAACAGCAGCATTCGCTATAGCAATTCATACAATGATGACACATCTGCACTGTTTACTCTTGAACAATTAACTTATTTTTAACTGCTATTCGTTTCTTAAATTAATTCTCAACTGAAATAAAAGGTTCATGGCAGTCTAATATTGTATATTTAGATAACTTTTATCTCTAACTGTGAGTTTTTGTGAAAGTTTTAGGTTTTTTCAGAATGAGATGTGAAAAAAAGTATTTAGGACATAATAATAATGAACTTGCATTTTTATATTTCTTAAAAGTTTTTTTTGCAGATAGCTCGTAACAAAATAGCTTTTAAGTATTATTTGTATTTAATAATATTTTTTTATGTTATAATTAAACATCAACTCAAAAATAAAGCCTATCATCTAATTATTTTTACAAAGCACTAAATGTTGAACAATGTCAAAGATCTCTAATTTAGAGGGTATTGAAAAATTTAAAGCCACAATGAAAAGAAAACTGTCTTCTTTATTTAGCTGATTATTGACTGTTTTTCCAGTCATCTTCAACTTTCTCTTTCGGATGTACTCAACGGATCCGGAGTCGAAAGATGGGAAGGAAGCTCTCGAAATGGCATTGCACACATTGAAAACGATGGCTCGTGGAGGAATACATGATCACATAGCCAAGGTTATTTGTTGCTCTAATTGTATTAATGTAAAAAATATATTGTACTAATGTAATATTATAAAAATACAATCTAATGTAGTAATAATGAGTGTGTATAATCTTTAGAGGGAAGTTAAAAAGATTGTATTGTTGCTATTAACAAATTATAATTAAAATTTATTATTATATTCTTTTTTTACTTTACTTTCTTTTTCGTGCATTATAAATTCAAACTTCCAATTCACTGCTTTTAATAATAATGAATTATCTCTTATGTTGTTACATTTTTTTCTTCTCACAAACGTAGTGAGTGAGTACGTAATATCTTTGCTTATAGCATTGTTGTTGGAGTTGTGGGTAATTTGGTAGATCAACCTAACAAATTTATTTAGACATGAAATTTACCTCTGTGATATATTTCAAAGCCCTAAAGCAAGTAGGCAACATCCTTTATAATAGTGTATAGTTTTTAGCATTTTTAGAGTCATTTAAACCGGAAGTTTGTCAGTTAACAAACCAGTATTATTTAAGGAAGTGTTTCTGGTCTTGTTTATACCATGGAACAACTAAAGTTTTATCAAAACTCCATCTGTATTTATAAATTCTTTTTTTTTTGTTTACATCAGAATCTTTATTTATGCTTTAAGAGTTTGAATTTATTTTAGAGATAATCATAATAGTTTATTTTTGTTTTGATTATTTTTGCAACAAATTTATGATAATTGGGAATTAGTATAAATAAACCTATCAATCATGCTTCTATTGCTGCTTTTTATCACTATTGTTTTTTTACGCGTTACTGTGTTCTATCTTGCATCCATCTCCACATTCAGTTTATAAGTTGCCACATATTCTTCATTGTATTGTATTTCTCATTTAAAATATGAAGTATTCGTGAGTATCTTTTAAGTTTCTAAGTTGTATTAATTTCTCGTCAGTCTCAAGTAAATGTACCTTTGCTGTCATGCTCAAAATAAATTTTCTTAAAATTTTTTTTTTTACACTTTTGGAAAAAGCCTGTTCAGCTATCCCTACTATTTATCATAGATGCAATATATTACTTATCAAATAAGCTAACACTTTCTACTATTTTAACTGGGTGCCCTTTGTCTATACAGAAACATAAAAGCTGTGATATCATTTAAAAAGATATTTTGTTTCAATATTCTTCTATTTTTAATTGTTTCCTTTCAGGGTTTTCACCGGTATTCTACTGATCAATTCTGGCACGTTCCCCATTTTGAAAAGATGTTGTATGATCAGGGCCAGTTGGCTGTTGCATATTTAGATGCATATCAAATCACGAAAGACAAATTTTTTTCTGATGTTGCTTCTGACATTCTAGAATATGTTTCCAGAGATCTGAGAGATGTTGTAAGTAGAAACATTATTTATGGAACTCATAAATGCTTTTCAAAATTAGAAATAATTTATTTAAGATTATTGTTGTTTATGTGCTTGTTGCATTGCTCATAAGACTAAGTTTTGACTATCAAAACTATATTGATAGAAAAATAACAATTTTTATAGTATATAGTTGCATTTGTTTTATAGCAAATAGTTTGACCACTTTCGATTCTTATAAAAAAGATGACCATTGTTTTCTAATGAACTTAATTATTGTGTTTTATTTTATAATTTAGAATGGCGGATTCTATAGCGCTGAGGATGCAGATTCATTACCATCCGAGTCTTCCGAAAGAAAGAAGGAGGGGGCATTCTGCGTGTGGATAGAGTCCGAGATTCGAGAACACCTATCCGAAATGGTGCCAAATACTAAAGTGACGCTCGCTGATGTCATTTGTAAATATTTCCATGTACTTCCAGAGGGCAATGTTGATCCTTATCAGGTATAAATCATTTTTTTCTGATTTTGTTTTTGACATTCTGAAATACATTTCCAAAGATCTGAGCGATGTTGTAAGTTGAAACATTATTTATGGAACTCAAAAATGCTGTTCAAACTTATCTTTTCAACTATAAATTGACCTATCTTTTCAACTTCGATCAACTCTGCATCCATTGTGAGGCCTCTTCGCACTTACTGTACAGTTAACTAGATCTCTGATGATTTTAATTCTGCATGGCTACAATATCAAAATGTTTGAATCACAGAACAAAAATCTTAAGTAAGGTAAACATTTTTTAAAGTGGTTGCAGATTTGAATAAAGTTTTATAGTTAAAGAATGAAGTCTTCATTCTTTTCAACTTACATAAAAACGAAAAAAAATAGATATTTTTAAAGTTGATATTAATAAATCATTCATTGTTTCTAAATGATATTCATTGTTTCTTCTGATTTTTTCATAGGAGTTCTAGAAAATGTTTTGCTTACTAAAGTATTGGGGGGAAAGCTCTGTGCATAATTAGACAAAATGAAAAATTTTAAATTATATTCTGACAGTTGTTTAACTTTTCTAGAAAAATCTTCATATTTTATTTTGCAGCTTAAACTTAATTAATAGTTTGAACGTCTTGGTGATATCTTATTAATCGTTTCTCTGCATTTCGCGTCTTGTTCGAAACATTCAAATATAATAAAGATCACCTAATTTTATTTTTTATTAGTTCATAGTACTTTATTAAACAAAAAGGACCTGTACTGAGCTTATGATCTCCACTGTTCCACTAAGTTTTGACTTTGTATCCAAACTTTTGACTTGTATGGACAAACTATCAAAATAGTATGGTGCTAAATGTGAATGAATAAACTTAATACCATCAATTGTTATTTTTATATTTCATTAAATTATGCACGTAAATCTTATGTACCGTCTACATCCAAATAGATCATGGTTTTCTTTACAAATTGAATCAAACGTGGATTATTAGCTTTGAAACTATACACTGTTCCAAATAAAAAATACTCATTATACTATATCTTTTTAACTTACATGTTGCCATAAATCTAAAAAAGTTTGTTTTAAAAATGGATCCCATGTCTTATCAATTTTAACGCCACAGTGGTTGGATACTCTTAGCAGCATTGATACTCTGCCATAAATCCTTTCATTAAAATCTAATAAATTTTATGATGGAATTTATTTCAGATTAGAGAAGTACCTAGTTATTTCAACTTAACAGTATTATAATATGCTGCAACGTTCTCCCTTCCTAAGTTTGAATTAAAAAGAACTGAGTGTGAGTAATAAATATATAATACATGATTCTGGTGCAAAGTTAAACAACTGCTTTAAGACCTTGTTTTGTTTTTTTTAAAATTTGAACTTTTTTCTTATTATTCTGAATGTAAGTCACTAAATCAAAATTTTATCTGGTTATTATCCTTCTAATTAGCAAAACTCATAATTTTCTTTCTGTAGCTTATGCTTGTTGAAATGAATAGGTTAATGAATATGTTCGTGATGGTTTTTGCAGGATCCCCATCATGAACTGAAAGAAAAAAATGTTCTCATTGTGAAAGAGGAGGAGGAAGAGTGTGCAAAGAGCTTAGAACTAGATGTGGATGTTTTCAGGGAGGCCTTGCTGAAGGGAAAAGAAAAACTTTTTGAAATTCGCCAACAAAGACCCAGGCCCCACATGGATGACAAATTTGTAACCTCCTGGAATGGTATGTGCTTACATTGAAGATATTTTGAGATGTTGACTATTGTAATTCTTATTCATTCATATGAAAGGTAAAACGCAAATGCAAAATGTTAAATCTGCAATACGTGATTGGTTGTTTATAATCATTTCATAATGGATCTTTTAAATACACTTCAAATCAAGTTCATAATCATAAAGAATTTGTATTTAAATATTATCATAATAGCAAAAATAATACCTGTCATAGAAGATTTTAATTTTTAAGATTCAAAATTTTTATTAACATTCAGCCTATTTATTTTTTTGTTTCGTTTGATTTTTTTATTTTAAAGTATTTATTAGAGAGAATTGAAGGAAATGGATCTGTGCGCTTTTAGTAGCTGAATGTTATCCCTTAAAGAAACAGTATTTAATAAAAGCAATTTTCAATTGTTCTTGTAAAAAAAAAAAGTTTTAATAATACAAATATGGGGTACTGAGAGAGCTCATTTTGACAATTGTCCACTCTCTCAATAGAAAAGGTTTTGTTTTATGGCTTCTGGAGCTGGTACCCCCTGAAGACGTCGGCTTCAGTGGCCATATTTTTATTTCCATTGTTTGTTTTTTTCTTTATTGCTTCAATTAATAATCTTAAATTATTTGAAAAAGTTTGTATATTTATTTAAAATGACATGGATTTTTTTTTAATTATATTCCTTTGTGGGTTTTTTTTCTTCTAAATAATATAATTTATTCAATTAAAAACAAACAATTTATTTTAGCCTTAAAAAAGCTAATTGCAGCACTTTCAAATCATGAAGTGTAGGGTACACTTACAATGCCCCCAATCTACTGCAACTGTTATTTTAGATGTAAGGTAGTGGTTTATGAAAGTATCATGCTGTTTGAAAAATTTTTTCTTTTTTTTTAATATTGTATTGTTTATCACAGCTGTTTATTTGAAAAACAATCAGCATTATTGTTCTATTTTTGTTTTCTGTAAATAAAAAATTTGTCGATAAAATAAAAGAATCTTATGAGTTTTTCAGGATTAATGATCAGTGGTTTTGCAAGAGCTGCCCAAGTGCTACAAGACCCAAAGTATGCTGAGATTGCAATGAAAGCTGCACAATTTGTACACAAACACCTATACAATGCAGAGTCTAATTGTTTGCTACGAAGTGCTTATAAAGGAAGCAACTCAACTGTTGCTCAAATGTGAGTGTCCTTTTTCCAGATGTCATGTATCTGTATGATTGTGTTGGCTGGACACAGATTCTTCGAAATTCATTGTGAGGTCCTTCCTTAAAAGTCAAAGAATATAATGTTCATAGTTCTTAAGCTGTATATGAAAAATTTATCGACTGCAAAAGCTGTTTTTGAAAACAATAATTTACCATTTGATTCTATAAATATCAATTTTCATAAACATGCAAAATTTGTAACTTCAATTATTTTTATTACTGGTATTTTTGCTGAAAGCTTAGTTGATATTGTTATTTTTTATTTAATTTGTCAAAAGCTTAATTGTGAGAAAAATTTGTAGAACATTACAAATATACATAAAAAAGGTATTCTCTGCATATTTTTTTCCATAAAATAATGAATTAAAAAAATATAATACTTTTTTTTAATGAAATTTCAACCAGATATACAGCTAACCTAAGACAATTGTCCTTGTCTTCTCCAATGCAGTAATTGATTTATCATAAGGCCAGAGAGGCCAAGACCTAAAGCCCTCATATTTTTGTAATTTTCCTTAAGGATTGTCTATTAGAGTTATGAATTAACAAAAATCATAATAGGTATTAAGCCAAACTTACTAATATCATATTTTACTCGTGTTATAAAAATTTTAATGCACTTTATCAATAAGCAACAAATAAATTATATTTAAAGTTACGACCGAGGATCCCCGACAGTTCTGTGCCTACATTTCTAGATCAGGCTCTGGTCTTCCCCATTTTGAGTATGCCTTAGGATTGGATTGTAAAACAAAAGACTCAGCAAACTATGAAACTAAAATTCTTTTAAGGAAAAACAACTTTTTTAATATAAAAATTACTGACACATATCGATAGGAAGACAGCCCCTACTCTCATCAGACTAAGAACAAAACATCATAAAAACATGAAAATTTCTACAGATGGGACTAGAAAATATCAAAACTGTGGCAACTTGTCTTAATGTGGAACTGACACCATATCATGTTTTAACTGCCCTGCAGTCGCTGCAGGCCTTCATCTCTTGAAATACCCCACAGAAGAGGATTTGTATTCATTTAATGCCATAGAAATAACAAAAATTATTCAAGTACACCATGAAATATGATTCAATAGAGGATACGACACCAAACAACCAACTGACTAATATGTGCTTTTAATATGCATGCATAATGTAATTTTATATCTATTATAAATGTGTTTTAAACAAATAAAAATTAAACAGTTGTTTTTTAAGATGATCAATCTGACTTGATTATCTTTCAACATTAAAAAGATTCGAAAAGATATATAACCACAAAAAGTTTTCCGTGTTTCATTTCTTTGATATTTAAACCTGACAATTTCAGAGAAATAATTTGTTCAAATTGTTTTTAGCTTTATTACATGCTAGAGACATATATATTATTACCCTGCTGGTTAAAACATATTTTACCTAATTCAAAAAATATGCATATAAAAATATACTCTTGAAATATTGTTATGATAATAAAAAAATAAGAGAAATGCAAGTGTTGCTCAATTCTTCTAATTTGCTTTTAAGCTTGCGGTATGATTTAGATTCATCTTACTTTCATTTGTATTTCCTATATGTTTGTATATGTAGTTTTGGGATATCTTTTTTAATGTTAAAAAAGAATTCATCTCAATATATAATAACTGAAATTTCTCTTCCATTTGCAAGCCATATTATTGATCATTTAATTTTGCTACTCCTGTTCAGTCAATTTGATATTATAATTTAGTTTGTTTAAATTATACTATGAATGGGTATCGGATTTATTTCTAAAAATATTGTTATTGTGTTTTTAGCCTGAGTCCAATTCCTGGTGTTTTGGAAGATTATACTTTCCTTGTGAGGGGTGTTCTGGACTTGTATGAGGCGACATATGACCCATGGTGCCTGGAGTGGGCATCTAAGCTACAGACGACACAAGACTGCTTATTCTGGGATGCTCTTGATGGTGGATACTACAACAGTGTCTCCACAGATACGTCCATTGTATTGAGGCTAAAAGAAGGTAAATTGACCCACAGTTTGCACATTAGAATTTAAAAGATATTTAATATTAGTTTATTAATATGTGTATATCTAGATCTTAAAGGAGTCATTTAAAAAATATTGAATAGTTACTAATCATAAATCTTCTTAGTTAAAGCATTACCTTACCACCACTTTTAACTCTTCTTTTTTCTTCACTTTTCATAACAATTTTGTTATTAGTTTACCATGTGGGAGGCCATTATTTGTTCTAAATTGTAGTTTGTGACATAGTAGTTGTGTATTTCTTATTCCTCTGTGCAATCAGTTCCTTTTATTTCTGATCATCTTAAAATATCAAATTCAGTTGATTCAATTTGAAACTAACCTTATTTTTGAAAACAAGAGTCCAACATATTAATCACCATAATTCTATTTAAAATTGGACAGCGACCACCGTAACCATATAAATATGCATTATTTTTCCTTTTAATTTACTTAACGTTTTAACATTGTTGTATGGCTCATTGATATAGAAGGTCATCGTTTAAAACCATATATATATATTTTTTTATGGATTCCTTACAATTTTGATAATACTGAGTACCAAAAGAAGAAAGGTATAGGAGACTAACTCATTTTTAAAAAAATAACTGAAATGTATAAATTTAATTATGTAAAGTTTTTTAATCTTATTCTCTTGATCTTTCTACCACTTTGAAATTGATATATATTTGTTTAAATATTTGAATTTTGAAGAGAAAAAATTAATAGTGTGGTTTTGTGAGCATGCCATCTATCAGGAGTGGCATATTAAGAATTTCTGCCATAATTGAACCCATGCTCAAATATTTCGTGATATTAAGTAACAGTGTAATAAAAAGTGTTTAATTTTGAAAAATAATGTTTGTGTAACCTTACTCTTAAAACTAATAATCTGATATATTTCTGGCTTAATAAGTGTAGCCAATTGCAAACCATGTGGAATTTTGAATGGTTTTAGAAAACCAGAAAATGGTATTGATGTTAGTTCGTGAAATTTCTGGAGTATTTTAATCTAATTTATCAGTAACTACAATCAATTATTTTCACACAGTATTCTACTTCATGATTTTTTCTATTCAAAAACATATTAAATAGAAGTATCAGAGAAAGTAATAATCAAAAGATGTATTGTTTTTTCTTCATTTAGATCAAGATGGGGCAGAACCCAATCCCAACTCTGTAGCCGCTACCAATTTACTCCGTCTTTCTAACATATTTGTGGATTTGAGCCTGCAAGATAAAGCCGTCAAAATATTGTCCCTATTCAGCCATCGAATGACCATGCTGCCTATGGCTCTTCCGGAAATGCTCTGTGCTTTGATGTTCTACAACTCCAAACTAAAGCAGGTAATCACTGCCCACAACAATCCATTCAATGAAAAAGACGCAATTATACAAAGTAAAACTTCAATGTAGCTTAATATAGAAGGGTAGGGAAGCCACATGCTTACGTTAGTTCTGATGCAGAATTTTAGCATTCTTTGGTAACCATAGCAGCAAAGGGGGAAAATAAATAAAATGTTACAAATTGATATGTGTTATTAAATTTATATTTTCTAACATTATATTGAATTTTTTCCAAACTTCACAGAGGAAACTGTTAAAGCTATTTCTTATTTGGAAACTGTCAATCTATTCCACCTATAAACAAAGATCAATCCACTTTTTCATGTGATATTTTTGGTGCAAAACCTTAACCAAAATAAAAGGCATGTTGCTTTTTAAATGGTTGAAAGTTGCTACTACTCAACCAAATATTTTTTAATATTAGTTTTAAAAGCTGAAATTAGTTTTGCATTACTGATTTTTTTTTCTCCATCAAATGTAATACCAATATAATTTTTTGAAGTTTTTCGAAAACTAAATTTGAGGAATTTGCTTAAAATCAGAAACTCTAATTTTGAAAAAATCCAGAAGGACATAGTCCAAGGAAATACTTCCCCTTTTCTCAAGCATTAGCAATTTGTAAATGTTGCAAAGCATACAAACAAACATAAAAATCTACAAAATATTAGTTGAAAACTGAATGCCTAAATATAAAAATTAAAAAAGAAGCACATTAAAAGGACAATTGGAAAGAAATATTATTTGTAAATCTTCTAATTAAGAATTTGGAAGGTTCATGCTTTTTTTACCCGTTGTTTAATGGTTACTAGATCTACCATTACTAAAAGAGAGGGGATACATTTTTATTTCCCAGCGTAGCATGCTTTATTTTCTATGTTGGTTTATATACAAGTTTTGAAAGAAGAAGTTTTTTAAAAAGCGTATTCTTTGGCTTCTATACGGATGAACTTATATTCAGAAATATGTGATAAATATAATTAACCATCTCCTAAAACTCTTAAACCTTATTTCTTTTTAAAATCGTTTTTCCCATCAGTGAGCAAATTCATCAACATTTGTCCAGATACTGGAAGATTGTGGCTTCTTCGATTGGTGAAAAACTTCAGTAATGCTTCTTCAACATCCTTGTGATCTGCTTTTCTCAACTTTTTTCTGCCATCTAAATTTCTTTCATGAGCAGAAATTATCAATTGCCTATTTTTCCACCTGTTACACACTGCAGATTTGGATAGTTTATATTCCTTGCAAATATCAGCTTGATTGCAGAATCCATTTTCAATTTTTCTGATTATGCCCATTTTATCATCAATGGAGAACGTTTTACGTTTACTGCTCGCCGTAGTTAAATTTGAGACACTTGTTTGGAGCCCTTTTTTAACTAAACTGATAGCAAAAAGGAGTTGAAAGGAGAACCCTATCAACACATATTAGTGTCTAACCCTTTGACCAATAATGAATAATTACTCATTCCCTCTCACAGAAAATGCATACTGATCCCACTGACACCTTACAGGTGCATTATCTGCCTGAGTTGGAAGCATCTTCTTGGTTTGTTTAGGGATGGGAAAGCGAGATAAAAGAAGTAAACAAGAAAAAATGCTTATCGCTACATTCCCCTCTATAGATGGTATTAAAAATCGGTATATGTATTTATTTTGAAGTAGAAATTTCAAAATTATTACGAAAAAAAAAGAAGAAAAAAAATCAGGTGAAAACAGAAAAAAGTTCATTATATCCAACTTTCTCATTTTTTTGGTTCACTATATCCACAAAAAATAACATTAAACGGGACCGCACATTTTGTTCACTATATCCGGGAGTTCACTATAGCGGGATTTGACTGTATTTAAAAATTGTGATACATATGTGTTAGGTTAAGCTTAATCTTTACAAAAATAATCTCTGCCTGACTGTATTAAAAGCAAACAAATTTGTATTTTTGAAGATAACTCTGCAGATTGACTCAGTAAATTCTGCTACTGTAATCATAAGTTATTATGCTATTCAAAACTAATAACATATTAAATTTCAAATCAACATTTTTTGTATGACTGGTATGCTCTTTAAGAAATTTCAGTGTACTGGCTATCAATTTCTAAATTGTTTAAGTATCATAAATGACGTTATTATAGTAATATAAGTTATGTCACATACAACTTATCTGAAATTATTTAAGTATTAAAATTTATTGTTCTAAATGTTTGTTCTTCCTAGATTGTCATAACAGGTACACCAGAGAGTGAGTCAACGCAAGAATTTTTAAGGAAGATCCACTGCCATTACCTGCCATTTAAAGTTCTCCTCCTGGCTAACGAGAACTCTGCCAAGCTTCTGTCAGAGAGACTGAAGTCTCTGGAACATTTGGACCACTCCAAACTAGCTGACAGTGTTGCACTGGTCTGTGAAAGGCAGTCATGCTCTCTGCCTCTCATGACCCCCGAAGACTTAGAAAAATGTTTAGTCTCTCCTCTTTCAAAAGAGGAACCTGCCAGTTAAAAAGAAAAGTCCAGTCCATTGGATGATGCCAAATTGAATATTTCTCACGGAAGGAAGCATTTGTCTCAAAGGGAAGGCTCTCTCTCGATCCCAAGAAGTGCTCTGGGAAGATATTTTAAAATGAAAAGGGAGTATTTTTCTCTACTCGAATCCCTCCTCCCGGTGTAGCTCTCAGATTATACTTGTTTATTCTAAGGTTATTAGATAACTCAGGCTTAGATTAAAGTTCCAGACACACTGTTGTGTCGACATGGTGTTAGTTACCATAATCGTTAGAAGTAATTATATTATGATTGTTATTCTCTGTTTTATATTTTTATCTTGTGAAATGTCTGTTTAAATTTTTTATGGTAGTGTTTCAGGTAGTACGCAAATTCATTTCTTCCTCATCTGTTGTAAGCCCATTAGGCCTAAAAACATTATAATTTATTTAGTATCATTAAATAATATGTTGAAAAATTAAGTCTCCTAAAGAGAAGCTTTTGTTCATAAGAATGAAAAAAGTCTATTTTGCAGATTAGTTTATTTTCTCTAGCTTAGATAACTTTCGAAATGCAATGCTTTTTTGAAATTTGTTTTAAAATGCATATCCCTTTATAATACTGACACATAATTTAGCTTCTAGGGATTCCTAGTTCTATTATGGTAAATTTTAAAAAGGAAAATGTGTTTTATGAAAAATGTTTATTTGCTATTGAATTAAGTATTTTTTTTTAAAAATTTCATTGAAATTGAATTTTATTGAATGGGAAATCATTTTTCTCAGGATGTATTTATTATTTTGAAAATGAATATTCTAATGAATGTATAAGATTTTGAGACACATTCATTACAGTATTAGTACTCAAGGGTGAACTTTAAGGTTTAATTTTTTTTTCATCCTAAAATAAAGCATCCTAATCCAAAATTGAAGGCTAATTTCCAATCATTAAACATACAGAGAGATTCGGAATGTAATGTTTTGTCGTTCTATAAACAATAAGCAAAGGAATGGGTTTTTTTAATTGTTTCATTTGTTTACTGATAGTTTATTGTATTGATGCACTTTATAGATCTATATGTTAAAGAAAAAAGGTTCCAAAGAATGCTCACTTAAAGAATCGTTGGTTTGAACCTCATGAATTGTCACATGAGAGGTTTAATATTGAATCTGTTCAACCTAGTATTTCTCATTCTTACAGAGTATATTTATTGAAGCCAATTTCTGATGAAGGATAATCACTACAGTGATTTATTTGTTCTTTTGACGTTAAGTAGTTTCTATTGCTGATATTTTGACTATTATTAGTTTTTATTAAACAGTTTTAAGTCATTTATTTTTTTACAATCGTTAAATTACAACATTCAAATGACTTATAGGCATGGTTGTTTTGTTTTCATTTTTAGATGTAATTTTTTTTTTTTTAGCATTTGTTTAATTTTGAATATTTGTTGAATACCGAGTGCTTCAAACTTTAATAAAATATTAAATGACATTTTATAGTTACATTGTTTAATGAAAATTATACCAGTTGAAGAATTTCTCAACTGTGGAAGTAAAAACTTCTGAAAATATTATTCTAGCTTTTTAAATTACAGAAGCATTTGCTATTTTAAAGTTGTTGTAGTTAAAGGAAGCTTGAAAAAGGAAATGGAATTTGATGGCACAGTTGTAGTTGAATTCTTATTTGCCTTTAAAAAAATACTTATTATATGCAGTAGGCATTTGCTGTAGTTTTTAATCTGCTTACTTTACTATTTACATCATTTTCCTTAGTTTGAATCAGCTGTTTGTGACAAAAACCTTCAAGTTTCTCTGTTCTTACCAATGAAAATAAACCTGTATACTTTGCAACCAAATGAAGAGGAAGTTGGCAGTTTTAAATAAATTGTAGCTTGATCTTATAATTGAAAGAGTTACACAAATACGTGCTGGAATTATTGTTTTAAATCGATTTGATGTTTTAAACCTAAATTAAATTTTTTTTTAAAAACTCATTTTTGGGTTTACATATTTCTCCATCCCTCCATAATTGAATATATCAATTTTTTTTCATGAACTGTCCAAATTTTTTTACTCAATTTTCTGATAAAGCTTATTTAATATTTCAGTTTCTCTTGAGAAGTTGTATTTTTGTCACCCACACAATTTTTGAATGGTGTGTCAGTTTTTTTTTTTTTTTTTTTTTTTTCAAATCAATAATTAGTATTGTGCATAAAAACATTCCTGGTGTATTTGAGGTCTAGTTAATATTGTGATCATGTTAATAAAAGGATTATAAAAATTCAATAATGCTTTGCTAGAACTTTTATTTGAACTCGTCATAAATATTTCAGATATTTGAATACTTTATCTTAAAGTCAATTGGCGTAATGCTCAAGTAAATATCAAGTAAATCCTTCTTTCTTTTTTTTTGTATAATAAATTAAATTTATTGACTTTTCTAAAAGAATTATGTAATTTTAAATTATTAGAGTTTCTGCAAACTTTAAAATATGTATCTTTATTTCTTAGTGGTTTGAATATTTAATTTCTCTTGGTAGTTTTTGCATTTTAAATAAGATGAGGCAATATTGTTGGTTTGTGTGATGTATGTGCTGAAGTATATGTGCGGTGCGGCAACAGTGTGACACTTCCTAAATGCTGCTCCAATAAATATGAGCTATAAATTATGAAATTATCTCATATTCTGTGTAACAACTGTCTTAATAATTTTCATAGTGTCAGAATAAATGAATAAGTACTTCAAAAAAAATCAATATTAATTTCAAGTTTTTTATACTTATAAACTTAAAACATTATTAAACATTTATATTCATTATAGAAACTTAAACATTTTGTTATTATATATTTTTAACCAATCTATGCATTCGTAGGCATTATTTCAAAGCTTTCTTCCACAAAAAGAAGAACTCCGAAAATATTGTGCCATTTGTTGAGCTTTATATCTAGTTTTTGTATCTTGTTGAAACATTGTGGTTTTAATTTTAAATATATCGTACTTCATATTTCACTTATTCATTATATATACAAAAAACATATGTATCATAAAATTTAAACGGCAATGTTGTAAATTCAATTTCAATGTTATATTTATCTGATTATATCTTACGTGTTGAAAGTTTTTATATTTTAAAATATATTATTGCTAGCATGTTAGTTTAACATGATTTTTTTAGCAAAATATTTATAATCAAACTTTTTAATCCTTTTTGTTTGAGAATACTTCCATTTTAAAACACATTTTTAAATATGTATTAAAACTTTTAAATATTTTTGAAATATTTCTTTCTCTATAATATATTAAAGTTATTTCTTACATCACAATTGTTACATTCTCACCATTTTATTAATTAATAAAACAGAGGCGAAAAATAGTAATAAATTTATTCACTTGAGATATTGAACGTCAAATTTATTTTTATTCATTGCACAAATACTGTCGGAAGATAAATTAGGTAATTGATATAAATAGTTAGAAAAAGACTCTTTTAAGAAGCTAAAATAATGCTTGATGTGATGTTTTTTGTCAATAAATGTTGCATTTTACATATGTTTTAACATTTTATGCATAATACTTTTATTGTTTTCTATTAGATGGATGCTAAAAATCCTATTTTTCTCGTGGTAGTAGTAGAAAAAATGCATAAATGATTTTTAAAAACTTGGTTTCATTTGAAGGATAAAGCAGAAGACAAATATTTAATATGCTTTTCATTATCAGAATTTATTCATACTGTAACTTGTGTCTTACAAAATTTGCTTTCCGTAGATTCCAAGAAATTAGAAACTGGTGATAAATGTATATAAAACTCGTGAAAATTTTATTATTTTATCTTTCACTTTAGTTCTATGCAGGGATAAATGTACAGTTTTAATCTCTTTTGAATGAAGGATTTTTTAATTTTAAGCAATTCAATATAATTGTTAAAATTTATATCTCATAACATCTATTCCAGTTCTAAACTTCTTTTATTTCTCTCACTATTTAAAAAAAATTTTTCCTTGTTACTTTTGACCTATACTTAAAGATATCTAGCAAGAGGAAATTGGAAATTTTACATAATGATTGCTAAATAGTCAATATTTAAAGCAGGAAAAAAATGGTAATTAAGTTAGTTGTAGTGCACAATACACTACCTATACAATCAATCATTATTCGAAAGCTACGTAGAAGTGTTTGTTTTTCTTCCTCTCATTCTCTTGTACAAAAATCACTCCTATCTAAAAACCATGTTAAGAAGAACAGGGTTGTCCTCTTTGAACCATTAAAAGAGTTGCTAGATACAACAAGGACTTAAGAAAGAGAGGGTGTATATTGGAACTGGTTTATTCATGAATGGTAGTCAGCTATTTTAAAAAATGTCTGTAATGTGAATTGAAATCATAAAAGTAATGTGAGGTTTCAATGTACTAGTTTATTGTCCATTTATCAGAATGAAAAATGGCAGTGTGCTCAACATTTTAGAGTGTCTTTTGGTTTATATTATAAATCGTAATTATGCAGTTAATGTTTTCGCATAATTATTCACTATTTCAAGTCATTTGGTTTTAGATTTGAGAAAATTATATTTCTTTTATACATATAATTCTCATTGAAAAAAATTTTTCTCCCAAAATCTTTATTTTATGGCTTTGATTAAAATAAAAGTATGCATTAAATCTATAGTATAAAAAAATTTCAAAACATTGGTTTTTTTTTCCAAAAATAAATTTTTTGTATATGCATAGTTTTATTGGTTTAAAATTTAAGAAAAAATTTAAAAAACAATTTTGCATTTTGATATAAATCCTTTGTTATTATAATTATAACAACAAAAAAAATTCTCAAAGATGTTGTTATATGGTAATTCTATTATGAAAATTTTTTTAAAATTATTGAAAAACAATTAGTAAAGAGCTTTTAACAGACTTAAGTGGTTGTCTGCAATGTATGTTAAAACAGTTCCTTAAAAAAACAATCAATTACAGAATTTGTATCATGTTCTTTATTAACTTACCAGGCAATGTTACCGAAAAGTTATGCTCATACTACATGTTATAAAATTTTGTATTGGTAAGGGAAACCAATAAAATTTCATCATCTCTTCGATAGAGAGGATTTTTTTTTAATACATTTTCCCTGAACACAGATACGAGCATTTCTTCATTAGTTTTGAACATAATTCTTCCATCCACTCTTATCAAATATGTCTTGATGGGTACACTGGGGAGGAAATTCTTTGTTGAATTTGTACAAATACTTGATCTTTGGCTAACTCGGATATTTGAATTTCATGTCTGCAATCGGTCTCTCTTTGTCAAGCTAAACATCATCTGCACTAATTAATTAGCATATTTCAAGTCAGCCCCTCAAACTATTAAGAATGAGTCCTATAACATGAAGATCTGATCATTAGATCAAAAGTTATTCAGTGTAGTCCTCTTTTTTTTTTTTTTTTTTTTTTTTTTTTTTTTTTTTTTTTTTTTTACGCACTACACGTGGTTATGGACGTGTCTTTATTATGATCTGTTCAAACACACTCAAAGAAACAGTTCATAATAAGAAAGTGCCCCTAGCTGTGTATGACAACATTTCTAGGCACAGGTTCCGATGCAATTTTAATCCTAATGATATGCTCTAACTGTCTCAGACGTTTTTTGTAACATTTATGAGACCTATTACTTGTAACGTTTCTAACATATAACGTTCAACTTTAAAACATAACATAACGTGTTACATTTATAATTTTAAAACTAGTACATTTTGACAAAAAATAGACTAAAAAATCATCTAAAAATAAAACTGTAGCTTAGAGAGAGAAATTGATTGCAGATTTGAAATCTGTGACATTGAAATATCCAGATCCGTTTAAAAAAATCTCATGCAACAGAAGAAAAAGAAATTTGTATTTAGAATGTATTTGCCATTGCAGTTATTCTGTAAACACTCTTGGATTGTTTTAGTCACATTATTTCTTTTAAATGAATTAAAATGTTAAACATTTCTCTTTTGGCAATCTGTCGTTTCTTTTTGGAAAAGTGTAATAAAAAATTACGATGTTAAATCAAAAACGAAAAAAAGTTCTTAAGAAATATTCAGGGGGTGTTATCGAATACAAAAATATGCAATTGTATGTTATTGTTTTTGAAGGCTTTAGGTGATTTGTATTGTGAAGCATTATTATGATTGTGCTATGATTAAAATAATTTTTCAATTATGAAAAATTTATGAAAGAATGAGAATTACTTTTATTTCATTAGCAATGTCATATCTTAATTAATGCAAACATTTTTGCTTACTTTTTTATTTTATGAACATGGTTTCGTGAGATTCTCTATTTTAAATAATATGTAGAACATGTCTCTTTCATCTTTGAATCTTGCAACTAAAAATTTTATCCTGACCAGTCTGTTATTATACTCAATGTGTTGTGAGTAAAAAATATGTCCATTTATCTATTTTGCTGCTGTTTATTTATTTTAAAATTTTATCATTCATGTTAGATAAATAAAGCTCTACAAATTCTGTTTTGAATATTTTATTTACATTTAAGGAGTAAAATTTTTGTGACAATATGTTTTTTTTAAGCAAAATTTTATAATGATGTAAGTTAGTAATTTGTAGCTTTGGTCATACTACATGGTAATCGACTAGTTATAGACTTGAAGATTTTTTATTTAATAAACACCAAGCGAGAAAGGGAAAAATTGAAAGGTTGCTCTACAAGGAGAGGAAAACAACGAAAAATCTCCCTGGATCCATTGAAAGGTGAGCGCTCAAACCCTTAAGCCAACGCAGCTTGCTAACCTATTATTGACGCTAGGATACTTTACAAATTGTGGTCATAGGAAAATAATATATAGGTAGTAAGGAAGTTATTTTGCGGCCCGTCAAAATGGAATAGTACCGAAATGTATATGAATCACAAGTTTCGCTGGATGTATATATTTCATTTTTTTAGAACTTTTATTTAAAAAAATTTACCACTATTCATACAAAGTTATGCTAAATATGTCAGTATGAAATAAGCGAGTTGGATTGCGAAGCCATTCGAAAGGAACTACAAAAAAAAAAAAAAAAAAAAAAATCTCGTCGTTTGGTGAACGCAACGAGTAGGGTCCAATCTTAATTTTTGTAATTCTCAAAGGACAAAGTGATATTAAGGCTTACAGTACCAGTCAATAGGATTAATATTAGGGGATTAAAGGGCACCAATCCATGTATTTCAGCACTTTTCTTTTGGTGCAATGTAGTTTCTACACAATTTCGAAGAATGTTTTAGATAGTTATCTTGCTGAAAAACAAATCCTTGACCAACGATTCTCTGTCCACAGGGAAAATCGTAACTCTGAAATATTCTGCGATAATATTTTTTATCCTTAATTCCCTCTTTTTCTTACAAGATTTCACCCTTTCTCACTGGCAAAATATCCCCAAACCATGACTTAACGTCCATGTTCACAGTTGGTAGTAAACGTTGATTTGTCTTACGTTCACCCACTAAACGACGATCATACTGCCCGCCTTTGCTTCCAAGCAACTTAAATTTTGACTCGTCAGTAAACAGAACATTTGATCACTGTTCTAAAGACCAGTTAGCATGTTTTCCAGCCCACTGCAGTCGTTTAACTATGTTTTGTTTTTTCAAAAGAGTTTTTCCAGAAGCTACACAACATTTGAAACCATAGTCACGAAGTCAACGTTGTACAACTGATACAGCTTTCTGCCTAGCAGCAATCCATTCCTCACGGATTTCTGTCTGTGCTCGAGTCCGCTGCCGCTTACTTGCAGATAAACTTATCCTCACGTTTGGACGTAATTCCAGATTTTCTACTCATTGTTGGCTATTATTTTGGCCAGTTTCTTTCTTCTTTTGTAAAGTTCTGAGAGCAGTGATATAGGAAAAATTAGTTTTAAAGGCGATTTGACTACTTGCATGACCTTCTCCATGAAGTGCAATAATAACTGCACGTGTTTCGACCCTTATTTATGGTTTTTGACCCATATTTCTATTAAAAATTGTAAAAAAAAAAAATTTTTACTCTTTCGTTTTTAATATTTACCAGTTATACTGGCAAATTAAGTCCATTACATCAATATTTTAAATGTGTTATGTACATGAACTTAACTAACCCGTATTTGCATTACAGGGAGTGCGTTCGGTGCGAGCCGGGAGCAAAATTCTTATCAACCAACCACCGCTGAGATAACTCATTAGGAGGCGAATGCTCTATCCCAGTGGTCGGCAAAGTGCGGCTCCAGAGCCGCATGTGGCTCTTTGGCTCCTTAAGTGCGGCTCTGGCACAAATATCCAAGGAAGGCGCAATAATATTTTCATTTAAAAAAAAACAAACTGAAATACAATTGCTGAATTTAAAAAGCAAGAAGATATGGGGCTCTAAATTCGAACGTCTTTGTGTTGAATTGGAAATATTGGAGAAGAAAAAACTTGATATTAGTTCACAACACAAGTGGTTTGCTTTGAAAGACCTGGAGAAGGAAGACATTATCATTTTCAAAGCTTGGAATAGTATTCCTGACTCTTGCGATCAGCTGAAGGAACTCGCGTTTGCTGTTCTTTCCCTTTTCGGTTCTACATATATATGATAACAATCTTTTTCAAGCATGAACATTATCAAGAGTAAACTGAGAAGTCGTCTTATTGATGAGAACTTGGAATCATGCCTAAAATTAAGAACAACAACATACAAACCTGACTTACTCAAACTTTCCAAGGAGATGCAAGCACATTGTTCGCATTAATAAATACTTATTAAGTATGAAATTTAGTTTTATTTAGTGTACTACTTATTTAGTGTAATAAAAGCTTACTAAACAAGCAGATTTGGCTCCCAATTTTTTTAAAAATTGTTGTAATGTTCATATTTGGCTCTTTGGCTAATAAGTTTTCCGACCACTGCTCTATCCCTTGAGCCACTGCGGCTCAACGCTATATTAAAATATTGAGCGTTTCACACGGTGCTAAAAGTGTTTCCTGTATTTGAGAGTCACCTTTGAAGCAACCTCCACCCTCAACTTGGTGCCCAATAAGTGACCGCGGACTTAACCATAGCCAACAGATTTCATTCGTGATTAGCCGATTGATGCATAGAGGCCTATCTGCACTATTCGTTTACTTTCAGCTCGAGCCAAACTAGGGTGTTCGGATGCCACGATGCCCCTTTTCCAAGGCACTGTTCTTCGCACATGTCGAACGCTTGTGCGGTTTTTTTCTCTTTTTCCAAACAAGGTTTGATACAACATAGTGGTGATTTAACATAGTCGAGAAGCCCTCGTCAGTTACTTTTGCAACCACGACGACAGAGAAGAGAAGGGGAGAGGCAAACGGAATGAGGAATTATCACTAGGGCACCCTGGGAACGTGACTCCCAGTCTATACCTGAAAAGGGTAAACCCCTGAGGGGCTTCTCAGGAGCATGCTTTAAATATGAAGGAATATTGGTTGAACCTAATTGTATGGAAACTCGATAACAGTTGCAAAGCGCTTCCAATTTTACATTCTGGGGAATAAGTTTTGAAAATCGGATACTTACTGCGAAACTCTATGAATCCTATGTTCAATAATGAAATGAATCACAACGATATATCTTTGAAAAGTTTTCATTCATTTTCTCTCCTAAATTTGCCAACATCAAGCATTATAACTGACCTTTTTGTGCAAAAACTCTTCAATTGTATAGTCAAAAAGTTCAAAATCAAATTTATATATTCCGTACAATTTAAGAATGTCTTTTTCAGGTATGTTTGAAAAGTACTTTAAAGTTAACGAATGTGGATGCGGGTAGCTCTCCTTCCACCATTCAGCTCCAGCATCGATGCCCACCTGTCGGAAAGCGTAGGGAAAATCATGTTGGGCCGTCTCCAGCTTTCCAATAAAGTCATAGTCCACTAAGCAAGGATCGCACCTGTACCAGTACGGAGCCCAATGTTCGTCATAGTCTCTCACCTTAGTATGGATCAAGTACCAGACAAATTCGGTGAAAGTGATGCGATCTAGAGGTGCACCGTCTGGCCTTAGTTTTTTCATCACGGGGTCCCAAAATCTGTCATAGAAATAAGGGACATCTTTTCGGGATTTCTCTGCTTTGCTACGAAAAGCCGACACGAGGCGATCGAAAGGGTGGCGAACGAATATCATTTTGAAGAACCTGTTGACGGTTGTGGATGGGTAGTACGTAGGACTGATTCGCCTGAGGGCATTATTGGCCACAATGTGGAGAGCGGTATCGTTCTCTTGGGCGAGTTCATTGATGTGTATGTCCGATATGTTGAGAAAGAATCTTTTAATTTCCGTCATGGCTACTTTCGGAATGAAGCAGTAGAAAAGAACCTTCTTTTCGTCGACGATGATGGGGCACATTTTATCATCGCAGAACGTTTCCTTGCCAAATAGCCGGTTTGTCGCCACTCGCCAAATTCTGCGCTTGGCGACGAATTCATTCTTGTCACAAATTCCACGCACTCTCCGAACCCGAGCGTCGTACTCCGCTTTCCATTGTTGATCCATCTCTTCAGCAAACTACAAAAGAATTTTAAAGATTTACTTTTTGCACCATATAATAAGGAGGATCACTGCACCATATAATAAGGGTCACTACTAGATGGAGAATGTTTTGGTGTAAGAATTACACTATCGCGATGAAAAAGTTTACGTTTTTTTTTTTTTTTTCCAATTTTAAGAACATTTTTGTAAATATCAAAATTGAACTGAATGTAGGGTTCAATTGGCGATCGAATTGGGCTACAGGTGGAGCAGAGCACAACTCTATATTAATGGGGACACTTCGCATGCTTTCACCATTAGCGTGTGGTCAAGTCGGATAAGGGAGAAAGTTAGAATTTCCGCCATGATTTTCAAACTAATGAAAAACTTTTAAGTTAGGAAACTATATAGAACTCAAAACTGCTTGAAATATAGCTCTTAAAGAAAGCATCGTGGAAATTTTAGAAAATATTTTTGACTATTAAATACGAAAAATGTTATGGAAGGGGAAAATATCCAAGATAAAAAAGTACGTGTGGAGCCAAGCAAAAAGTGTTTGTAAAAAACAAATGGAAAGGTCAGATACTTTCTAGAAATTTATCTTACTTAAAAATATGAAATTATTAAAACGGGACATGGCACACAAATGCAATGCAGATGTAAATAAAAAGAGATAAAAGTTAAATATAGAGTAAAATGAAATACGGAGTTAAATGAAACACATGAAATGAAGTTGAAAATGCATTAAAATTACGCAAAATAGGTTAATAATACGTAGGGAATAAGATACAAAATGAATAAATATAGCACGTAGAAATGCAAAGATGTTAGGTAGATGGGCTTCGGCCAAAAAATCTTTGATACATAAAATACAGTTTCTATAAAAACTAAATCGATATTGGTTAAAATATAGGCAAACGATTAAAATATGTTGAATCGTGAGTAAAACATGTCAATTGGGGAGAATATTCTCCAAAGATCAGACAAAGTTGAGTCAATCAAGTGTAACCGATCTGGAGACGATCTCGGGGCAATGGGTCCAAATCAATTTTAACAGAGTGAAATTTGTCATTAACTTGAAGAGTCACTGTTGTTATCATAAAGCCATAATACAGCGGTTATCAAATGGTGTTTCACGGACCTATAGGATTCCGTGAATTACAATTTTTTTATGGAACACATTTGCGTGAAATTGCAATAAGAAAAACTCGCAATATTTTCAAAAAAATTTTTTTTTCGATAACAATATATTTAATAAATTACTAAAAAAAAATTATGGTTTACAAATAATTAAATCAGTATTTCTCATCAAACTGTGACATTCAAAATAAGATCAAAAAATTCAAGAATAAAACGTATTTTTCTCTGATAACCAGTCTTACAGTATATAACAAATCTTTTTCAAAAACCATAATTGTGCTCAATTTATTCAATTTCAACTTATACGGCAAAATCTACTAGACTTAAATTAAACAGTAAAAAAGTAGCAGCTGCAAACTAGCGAATGTAACTGTCAAACATAAATTCTAATTTTAAGGACTGATAAAACAATGAAAAAATTTCATTCACATTAAAAATTTGTAAATTAATTTATCGTTTTTTTTTTCTTTTTATTTACACCTGCTAATGAACGTTTTTAAAAGTCTGAGTTCCTTCAAAAGAAATTCGATTATTTAAGGTTCCGTAGCTAAAAGAAAATGGGAACCACTGCCTTAATATATTCTTAAACATGTATTTTCATGTTTAAGAAGGGTACAGTAAGGGTGTAGTTGCAGATCGAGATGCAGAATCGGGAAATTCTTGCCTGGAATCCCAAAATGAATTGGGAGCAAGGAAAACAAAACATGGACTAACAGATGCTGAATAAAATTTAAAATAGGATGAGCCATTTTCAAAATGTACCAACTGGCACTAAACGTTCACACTGTCAGAGTAAATGCAATATTTCCGAATAAACCGTGATAAAATTAGCCATATATCATACATAATAAAGAGGGGGAGAGAGAGTTATAAGCAAAACAAAGAGACCTGTGGATTTCGAAAAATTTTATAGAGCCACCTTCACGTACATAACCAATAAATACTCTTATTTACCGATTATTTTAGTTTTTTTTAAACTGTTTTCAACAATTGTTAAAAATTCTTCCACATAAATTTCACTAAGCAAAGTTAAACTTATAAAAAACAGTCATTGTCATGCTTGAGAATCGGTATATCCCGGTAAACTGAAGGAAAAAAAAAAGCTCTGGAGAAAGACAAAGCATCAGATAAAAGTGCAGAAAAAAAAATGAATTAATTGAATGCGCACATTTTTTATTATTTTAACACCAACAAATATATTAAATATTATTTTAAAATTAATTAATATACAGTGATTAGTTTGAAATTAGCGGAAAGGAATTTTTCACATTTCATACATTTTAATACTTCCACTTCGCAGTTTTCTTTATGCTTTTTACATATTTTTAATATCAATAATTACACTTATCGTATTGTAATATAATCATCTAAAAATAATCTTTTTAAACAGGAGATTTAAAAAAACAAACTTCTTATTGTAATGAAATATTTTATCATTTTTGTAAATTTCTTTAAATTAATAAGATTAACACTCAAAATAATAGAATTTGAATATCTTAAAATTTTTAAGAATTTTCAAGCAATAAGTAGTTTTCGCACTTCTTTAGAAAAGCTCAAAATGATAAAGGGTTTACCACGTATCATAAGTAAGTTTAAGTATTATTTTGTATCCTAAGACAAAATTCAATAACAAATGATACCTTACAATAATCGGCCGGACACCAAACTGTGATGGTATAAGGAAAGAAAAAATTCTTTTATGGGGATGGTAGCCCACAAAGCCGGTGTCAGTTTAAATAAATCATATTTTTAATAGTACGAAATTAAATTTGTGGAAATCCCCTTATCATTTTGAGCTTTCTTGTATAAAGTTCAGCGACAATTAGAAAATTGCTTGAAGCTCCTTAAATTTTTAAAATTTTCAAATCCGACTTTTTCATTAGTTGTCAAATACGATTTACTACAAAATTATAAGAAATATTTTTTTATTTTTTTTCCCGCGCATGCGTAGTGTATAAGAACTACTTTAAACAATCATATTTTGCGCAATTTTGAATGAAATTTTTGCTAATTTTAAAGCAATAATTTTGTAATTGTTTTTTAATTGTTCCAAAAATTTTGTTTAATGTTATTGAATATTTTTAAAGTTGTAGCAAAAAAGAAACGTAAGACAAAGAAGCTTATTTTTTATAAAAACGATTTATCTCCATAAATAATAAAGCTAAGTTTATGAAATTTTATGCAATTATTGCAAACAACAACCAAGTAATCGGTAAAAGTTACAAGTCTTTTTCTTTATTTTACAGTATAGGGTGCACAAAAATACTTGATTTATTTCGTAGTTTATTATTGGTCCCAGAAACCAGTGAAAATTTTAAACTTTATTACTGCATAAAGAAAATCGCATGAACTACTCACCCCTAAAGTTAAAAAATTATTCTAGAAGTATTTCTTGAGAAATTCAAAAAAATTTCAAAACTGAAAGAGATTTCTTCCATTATTGTAAGGTAGTGTATTTGATACATGTTTAATTACATTAAATTTGGACTACACGATCTGACTCTTCAATAAAATTGGAAGTTAAATTAATATAATTCTTATAAAGATAAACGGATTACAACTTAGTGAGTTAGTTTTGCATTGCGATCGTAAAAGAACTCTCTTATTTTTCTTGACTTTTCAGCACAATGTTAATTTTGTCTTTTCAAAATTATGTTTTACTAAATATTTCTAAATGGCATTCTAATTGAGGTAAATCAGATACACTTTAATTAATTGTTTAAATAAAAAGTTTATAAGTATTTCTGTTGTCTGTAGATTTGGGAGGATGTCCCCAATATATATTTGCGAAAAAAAAAAAGAAAAAAAAAAACAAATTTGAATTTCCTTAATTGAAATTTAATATTAAATCGAAAACTACGCTTGATTGGAAGACATTAGTTTATTATTTGAAATGTGACGCATATTAAAAGAATTAAGAATCAAAATATTTATAAAAAACGCGTTGTTTATTTTCATATTTTTTTTACTTTTGGGCACAATTATATATAAAAACGCGTTCCTTATTTTCATATTTTTTACTTTTGGATACATTATATATAAAAACGCGTTCCGTATTTTCATATTTTTTACTGTCAAACAATAAAGTCACTTTAATAATGAGGGTCTTTTTTTTCTTTAACCAGCTTCATTTACTGAAGTTGTGTTAATCGTTTTAACTGCAAGCGTTTTAAAATATTTATCTTTTCATGACTAAAATTTCATTTCGCAAAATCAAAAAAATTGTTTTTTTCCGCTGTCATTGGATTTGAAAAGTAATATTTATGGGAAAAGAATAAAAGGGGCTTAAGCTATTACCTAATATTTTACTAACTGATCGTGACACATCTTCTGCGAAGAAAGAAAAGATTCCCTCACCTGGTTATCATTAAAGAGATCATTCCCTCGCATGGGCACTTTTCGCCGCAGAGGATGGGGTGTCCACGGGTGTAAAAAACTGATGAAAGTGAAACAGAACACTACCCCGACAAAGATGGTTCCCAGGCACAAACGGAGACTGGACAATTTCCGACACAAAACGTCCATTGAGAGGTTTACAGATGCGAATGTAAAGTAGAGGAGAAAAAATTAACTAATCGCCTTTTTAGTTTTTTCAAGGTTGGAATGAAGAAGGTGTGTTATATACTCACGACAGTGATCAGTTTGTTGACAGACACGCGTAGTACTCGAGGAGTTTTAACGGGATAAATTCGAAAGAACAAACTGCCCTTCCTACATAGTTTTCAATATCTATTTTCGCATTCAATCGACTCCTCAAATGTAACGATTTGATTGAAGTACATTTGTTACAGGTGCAAGTACAGTGCGTAAAAATATAAACGGAATAACTGTTGATCTAATGATCGGATCTTCACGTTCTAGATCTCAAACTTAATGGTTTGAGGGGATGATTTCAAATATGGTTATTATTTGGTGTCCTGATTAATAAGTGAGTCTGATTTCGTAACTTAAAATATCGTCTGTAGTCATTAATTATCACATAGCCCTAGAAGAAAAAGATCTGGTCAATAGAGCATAGTTTTTCAGGGTGGTCCGTTTTTTGTTTTGCGTACTGCACATGTATTTGAAATCAAGAAAATAAGTTATTAACCAGTCCTACAAGACTGAATACGTGAATCCTTTTAGTTTTGTACCTTTGATCATATTTCATAAAAATAAAGAAGAAAAAAAGAATTAACTCTGGTTCCCTCATCAGCACTTTCTGCAATACTTTTAAATAAAGGTTAGAGCAATATTTTCTTGGTAAACAATACTGTAGTAACTTTTACTTGCAAACGAAAACAAAATTGTATCTCTTTTTTTTTTCTTTCTTTCTTTTTTTTAGAGAAGGAACATCAAAAACACATCGAAAAAATATTTGTAAATAAACAGAAAAAAATAAGTATATTCTTATTTATATACCCTAATGCCTAAGAAATAGTTTTACTAAATTTAATGATGTAACATGAAAAGCCCATTTAAAATTCACATTCCATAGTTTTAAGAATCATATATTTCAGAAATTAAAATGAATAAAAAGTAGGACATAAAGCCTTATAATTTTATATAATTTAATTTTGTAAACAAAGTTTTTTTGACAGCAATTTATATAAAAAAAATTTTAAGTTTCAATAAAAATCATTATTTAGAAACTAAAAAATGTAAAATAAAGAATGCTTACGAAACAAGAAGAAAAAGAAAAGAAAAATTTTTTGACGCAATTTTTTAGTGCTGCGAAAATGCGTCTTTGTGATTTGCCAAAAATAAAACAAGATTCAATTTTATTTTTTCAGGAGTTAAATATTTTACCGAAAATGTAACAATTTCCATGACATGAAACTTTATCTTAGTAAACGTACGTTTTGGAAATGTTATTTCATTTGGAATCTTATTTATTAGAATTCATATGGCTTCAGCATTAGTGAAAGAAAATATAGATTGTTTTGAATCTATTCTAATATCTATATCGCCCCATTTTCCACCGAAATCCGATTGACTACTTTGATTTTAAATAAAATGTTTTATTTTATGATTTGTCGCAAAAATTTTAAAAGTAGATTGGCGGCACTTAAAAACCGCCAAATCTGTAGTTGCAGTGGCGTTAATACGTAAGTACTGAATTTTTATTCCGTACTTTTCTGAATCATATTACTTCAAACATTAGAATATGCAAGAAGTATACATAAACTCATAATGTTACAATATTTAATTTTTCAAAAAAAAGTTTTTTGACAACAGTTTTCATCAAAAAAATTGTAAACTAAAAAACGTAAAATAAAGAACTCTTAGGATAAAAAACGATTTTAAAAATTCTTCCTATTGAAATAAAAACTTTCATATTGTTTCTTTTTATTCTTATAGTTCTGAATCAGACGTAAAAACCCATTCTGATACGATCATCAAAAAAGAAAAACAAATTTTTACAAGCAAATTTTTTGTTATAAAAATCATAACACTCACCTTTTTAAATCCGGAAAATTCCAAATTAAATGTTCTTCGTTTGAAAATTTTATCTTCAAATAATATATACATAGATTATTCCTTCATTACTTTTAGATAACATACCACACATCAAAATTTAATAATTGTATGATCTCGATATGAATTTCAATATGTAGCTTGGAAACAGAATAGCTGAATTCTAGTTGAAATTATTCTTTCAAAACTAAAAAATGCTTACCAAGAAAACGATAAAAATTTATTAATAATCAGCACAAATGATATTATTTCAAGTAATTCGGAGGATTCTTTATTGTTGTTTTCCGAATTATATACATAGAGAAATATATACTATTCTATAAAGTAGAATTTTCTATAACTATTACAGTTCCGTACATTCTGAATTCATATTTATTCATTGGAACGACGAAAGTAATGTTAACTTCACTTTAATTTGAAATGAATTGAAGACAGAAAAAATGATAAAAGCATGATGCGGAAGTTATGTTGTTGGTAATGGAAAAGTAAAAATTATTGAGAAATTGTTCTTCAAATGCTTGGCGTGTTCTGCTTCAATGTTTGGCATGTTCTGGTTAATTTTTTCCAAGTTCTTCTACCTTTACCTTAGGGAAATTTTGCTTCTTATTCGCTGCTAAGAAGATGGCGTCCGTCATTGCTAATGGTTATGATGGAATTAATGCCCGATATTTTCAGGCTCCCGCTAGAGGGCGTACTCAAACGTTTTGATCGCGAATTGTAAACAGCGCATTTTCTCTTTTATTAAGTCTTTTATTAAGTCTTTTATTTAGTCAAGCAAGGAATTTACAATTGTAGCTCTGTTTCAACCAAGGTTTATCTGATTTCGTAAGTTTCCTTTGCTTTTAAACCCTTATTAGAACTAGAACGAAATTAGTCCTAGAAGAGAAGATAGTCCGTCTTAAAAAAAAAATTCCTAGTTTGCTAAATTTTCAAAATCTTTAAATTTTGGATTAAGCCTCGTCTGAGGAAAGGTGTTAAAATGCTCAACAATTGTGTTGATAAAAATTTCTTCATTAAATTGGCAGCAAATTTATTTGTATGGATATATTATGTTTGATTCCAATTCTCTTTCTTTCAGCTTTAAGTGAAAGTCAGGGGCCTCGGGATGGGAGATCGCTGTGACCTCTCTAAGATTTTTACTATTCGGCTAATTTTGCTAGGCCATTCGGTGTTTTTAAAAATTCATTCTCTCTCATTTTATAGAGAAAACACAACTAATGCTTATGCAAAGTCAAGACTTTTCACCCCTTTAAAAATCAAAGCCCACGATCAAATAACTAATCTTGACATCGATAGGAAGACAGCCACTACTCTCATCAGACTAAGAACAAAACATCATAAAAACATGATAATTTCTACAGATAAGACTAGAAAATATCAAAACTGTGGCAACTGTCTTAATGTGGAACTGACACCATATCATGTTTTTAACTGCCCTGCAGTCGCTGCAGGCCTTCACCTCTTAAACAACCCCACAGAAGAGGATTTGTATTCTTTTAATGCCATAGAAATAACAAAAACTATTCAAGCACACCATGAAATATGATTCTATAGAGGATACGACACCAACCAACAACTAAAATTAAATATTGCAATTTTGTTTTTTTGAAGAAGAAAGAAAGCATAAGTATCGCTTCAAGCATTCATTTGGCAATTTTTATATCTTCTTCCAAATCTAATTCTCTCCTTGCCACTAAAAAAACTCATTTGTCACTCACTGATATTTCGTGCTCGCAGTTTTTTTTAAAATTTTAATCCATTATATAAGCCAGTCGGGGCAACATATGCCACCAGCTCGCCGACCCCCATTATTACTTCTCAATCAATTTTGGTTTCTTGATGATAAACAGTTTGTTAGATTTAAAGTATTATGCATTTTTCTAATTGTAATAATATTCTTAATTAAATAAAATTTTTGATAAACTTTTTAAAAAATACTTTTGGTGTCTTTGGATGATATCTATTAAAGAAGTCGGAGTTTACCACTCCTGAAGTAGGTTTTTTTATTTGTTTAAATAAGGATATTTGTACACACATTAAAAAATAGGGAACATAAAGATGATGAAGTAGTACATTTTCACGTACATTGAAACCATAGATTATGACGTCAAACAAAGTTTCTTAATACAAATTACATCTGATTTGAGCAGGAGGGATTATTTAAAACTTCGTTCATCATAATTTACTCAAGGAAACGGACGTTTTTTTCTATTTGTTCATCTTTTTCTTTTGAAGTCATTGCAAGATACTAATCTTTTAATACTCCCTCGAAGGTCGTAAAATCGTACCAAGTTGTAAAATGATCGACAAAGAAAATGTTTATTCAAAATTTTGTGTTTTTGTTTCTTTTGATTTGAATTTTGTGTTTTGATGCAAAAGTTTGCGTGGTATTAAAAAAAAGAAGAAAAAAAGAGCAAAATGTTTTTTAACTTACCTGTCCATTCTTAAGTGTTTGGAATATTATAACGGACAAGTATAATTTGTTTTCCCCTTTTTGCCAAATGGCAGAATGGCACTACAAAAACTTGCCAAACGTATATTACTTGCACATATTTAACTTTTGAAAGAAAATGTAAGAAGAAAATGCGGAAAAATCACTGGGGTACCCCCGTATTTGGGTGATTCTCACGAAACATGACAATTCGGACCAAAACATTTCTTCAAATTTAAAGTCTTCAAAGTAACCTAAAATTTTTTTTGTATACTTCTTTAGTTACACTTATTAAATTCATTTGCAGTGTAGTTTATTGATATTTGTTCGAGAAAAAAAAATAAAATAGAAATTCGCCAAATCTTGAATACCAGGAAAATTACATATTAGCTTAGAAGTTTAAAAAACAGTCATTTTAAGTTAATAGTGAGTAACTCAACTTAAGCCTTTATGTTAGGTGGACCATAAATTGCTTAAGCTAATTCTTTTTGTCCACTGTAGAAAGAATCAAACAATTTTTGTTGCTGATATGTACAGAATAAAATTTTGTAAAATAATCAATCATTAAATAAATAAATAACTTTGATTACATCCAGGCATATTACAATCATACATAAACTTGGTATTAGGTTAATATTTTCTTTACCTCCTATTATATTAACAGTATTAGCAGTTTAAAAAAATTTCTGGTAACACTTCAATGTCCTTGCATTCATAAGCCAGGAAAATGACAGCCAGGATAATGACAAATTTGCCATTTTATAGCATATAAATTTATTTTAATATAATATTTTGACCTAAGACGTTTATATTCTACAGAAAACAACAGGATTTTTTAAAATAACTCAGATAAATCCATGTAGTTTATGTAATTAATGATTTCAAAAGCCAGGAAAATGACAACACAAAAACCTACTCACCTTGAAAAATTTTTTGAAATAGATTTTGACCCAGAAAAATTGGTTCTTTAATCATGTAACAAGACATATTCATATAGGAGGGTATCTAATCAATCTATTAACATAAGATATTTATTGCTGGCTCTATCTATTTTGGTTATAAACCACTAAATAAAAGTAGCCAGGAAAATGACAGATTTTCTTGGGACGAGCAGATTATTGACAGAAAAAAATAATTTTAACGAAGTTTTTGTAAATAATACCCTCTGCGTATATTCTAGAAACGCTTACACCGGTTGAGATAAAAAAAATTAGATATTGAAAAATTTATGGGAAGTTTTGAAGCTAGTTATTAGTGGAAACATTGTTTGGGACATGCCAGGAAAACGACATTTTGTTATTCAATTAAATTTTTTAACTATACAAAACGGTCAATGCTAGTGCAAAGTCATTTTAAAATGCTAACAGCAATGCTATTTATTAATTTTTTTTTAAAAAAAGTTTTTTTTAGTATTATAGTATTAGATCTTGGAGCAAGGGACAGTGAATTGACATGTTTCGTGAGAATCACCCATTTACCAGAAGGTAAACCTCCTGAGAAAAGATTTTATTTAAATGAGGGTATTGGTAAGCACATTTAAGAAGTAGAGATTTTGAAATATAATGAAGTACAGGTCAGATTCAGTATATTAAAGTAATTGAAAAATTTGACTTTAAAAAGCATTTTATTGACTTGTTTCTTACTTATTTAAAATAATTACTACTTTAATGATTCAAGCCTAAATATTTCACAGTATTTTTAAACATAAAAAAATCAATATAAACCATAAATTATTGTATTGGAATATTCTTATTATATTACATATTGCTGAGAGGAAATTTTACGTGGTACAAAATACAGTACAGAACCCGTTATCCGAAAATCAGAAAACCGGAAAACCAAAAAACCGGAACGAAATTCGATAAATTTTCCCACTATTTAAAAAAAAAAAAATTTCCTCATAAGATTTTAGGATTTTTCTTTCTTTTTTGAAAGATGTTTACCCTAGCATCATTTTGGAAATAATCATTAGTGTATTACTTCGTTTTTTCAAGATTATTTCCAAATATTTTTTTTTTTAGTTGGGTTTAACAATGAAAAAAAACGACTTTTTGTAGCGATTCAGAAAACCGGAAAAATCAGTTATCCGGAATAGCGATGGTCTCGATCGTTCCGGATAATCGGTTTCCTACTACTATAAAATTTCCTTAAAAAACCCATTCAAATTCAATTATAAATAGAAAAAAAAGTTAGGTAATATTTTGTAACATCACCTTTAGCTTTGATCACAGCATAGTAATGATCTTGCAGCCTTTCTTGTTCACGTCAGACCAAGTAGACTTAATGCTTTCCTCTAGTTCAGCATTATTTGTTGAAGCAACTACTTGTAGTTTATTCTTTACTATACCCTTTAATTTTTCAAATGAATTAAGATCTGGTAAGTAAGCTGGCCACTATAATTTTATTATTTGGAGCTGTTTCTGCCAGATCATGAAAGTGATGCTAAATCTTATTGGAAAATTAACTCAACCTTTAAAAAGCTTTCAGATGATGGAACCATGCAGTGCTCGAAACTATATTGATATACATCTGAATAAACCTTTTTCTGGAGGATCTATTCCCTCCAAGGTCCATTTGCGCTTACGCAATTCTATACCATCACACTAACTGCAAATTTAATCGAATTTTTCAGGCGCCCTCTATTAAATGCTTCTTGCTTTATCCTTCAAACTCAAATACCTTTATTGCCACAAGACATAACTATTGAACTATGTCCGATTTGAGACCGAAAGTTTGGTTTATTATATCTCTGGCAAGAAATAATATAATTAATCAAAATATGCATATAAACTATCAATACAACGTTGCCATTTTAACGATAGCTTATTAATACCGCTGACGAAAAAATCTGGAGAGCAGCTGGTGGTGAAATCCCGAAATGCATTTTCCTCCGCATGTTGGGAATTAAGTATTTTCCTTACATATACAGTAAGGAGTAAAATTTTTGTGACAATATGTTTTTCTGTAAGCAAAATTTTATAATGATGTAAATTAATTATTTGTAGCTTTGGTCATACTACATGGGAATCCACTAGTTATAGACTTGAAGATTTTTAATTTAATAAAGACCAAGCGAGAAAGGGAAAAATTAAAAGGTTGCGTTACATGGAGAGGAAAACAACGAAAAATCTTCCTGGATCCATTGTAAGGTAAGCGTTCAAACCCCTAAGCCAACGCAGATTGCTAACCTATTATTGACGCTAGTTACAAATTGTGGTCATAGGAAAATAATATATAGGTAGTAACGAAGTTTTTTTACGGCCCGTAGAAATGGAATAGTGCTGAAATGTATATGAATCGCAGGTTTCGCTGGATGTATATATTTCATATATTTAAGTCTTTTATTTAAAGAAATATACCACTATTCATACAAAGTTTTGCTAAAATGTGTTAGTATGAAATAAGCGAGTTGGATTGCGAAGCTATTCGAAAGGAACAACAAAAAATTCCTAGCATTTGGTGAACGCAACGAGCAGGGTCCAATCTTAATTTTTGTAATTCTCAAAATAATCTTAATTCGTTTCAAGATTAAGGAAATAATTTTGAATATACTCTTAAACAGAAAGACAAATGCAAGGAATAATTATACTTTTTTTTATTTTTTATAAAAGGACAAAGTGATATTAAGGCTGTACAGTCAAAAAAAAAAATTGAAAAAAGTATTTCGAATTTATTTTTACTATGGATTAATCATATTTATATCATTTCTATCAATTTCATTTTCACACCATTCAATTGATTCGAATCATTTTGACGATTCGTTCACGGAATTCAAGGATGTTATTTTTTTTAAATTTAAAACTGGCGTTGATCAGCCTGACCCCAATTCTGAGTTTACTACTCTCAATGTTCAACGCCGTAGCCTTGTAATTTCGAACCCAACCCGAAAGACAAGGAATCGCCCGGATCAAGTATTGAGACTTACTAGCCATTCGTGGATGACTTTTTGTTGAAACTAACCCATATTTGCATTACAGGGAGTGCATTCAGTGCAAGCCGGGAGCAAAACTCTTATCAACCAACCACCGCTGAGATTCGAATCTGAGACACCTTATTAGGAGGCGAATGCTCTATCCCTTGAGCCACTGCGGCGCAACGCTATATTAAAATAATGAGTGTTTCACACGGTGCTAAAAGTGTTTCCTGTATTTGAGAATCACCTTTGAAGCAACCTCCACCCTCAACTTGGTACCAAGTAAGTGACCACGGACTTGACCATATATTTCATTCGTGACTAGTCGATTGATGCATGGAGGCCTATCTGCACTATTCGTTTACTTTAAGCACGAGCCAAAGTAGGGTGTTCGAATGCCACGATGCCCCTTTTCCAAGGCATTGTTCTTCGCGCATGGTGAACGCTTGTGCGGTTTTATTTTCCAAACAAGATCTAATACAACATAGTGGTAATTAATTTAACATAGTCGAGAAGCCCACGCCAGTAACTTTTGCCACCACGACGACAGAGGAGAGAAAATATCACTAAGGCACCCCGGGGACGAGACTCCCAGTCTTTACCTAAAAAAGGTAAACCCCCTGAGGGGCTTACCAGGAGCATGCTTTGAATATGAAAGAATAATGGTTGAATCAAATTGTAAAAGAATCTCATATCTATAACAGTTGCAAAGTGCTTCCAGTTTTAAATTCCGGGGAATAAGTTTTGAAAATCGGATACTTACTGCGAAACTCTGTTAATCTTATGTTCAATAATGAAATGAGTCACAAACGATGCATCTTCGATAAGTATTTATTAATTTTTCTCTCCTAAATTTGCCAACATCAAGCATTATAACTGACGTTTTTGTGCAAAAACTCTTTAATTGTATAGCCAAAAAGTTCAAAATCAAATTTATATATGCCGTACAATTTAAGAATGTCTTCTTCAGGTATGCTTGAAAAGTACTTTAAAGTTAACGAATGGGAATGCGGGTAACTCTCCCTCCACCATTCCGATCCTGCATCGATGCCCACCTGTCGGAAAGCGTAGGGGAAATCATGTTGGGCCGTCTCCAGCTTTCCAATAAAGTCATAGTCCACTAAACAAGGATCGCACCTGTTCCAGTAGGGAGCCCAATGATCGTCATAGTCTCTCTCCATAGTATGGATCAAGTACCAGACGAATTCGGTGAAAGTTATGCGATCTAGAGGTGCACCGTCTGGCCTTAGTTTTTTCATCACGGGGTCCCAGAATCTGTCATAAAAATAAGGGACATCTTTTCGGGATTTCTCTGCTTTGCTACGAAAAGCCGACACGAGGCGGTCGAAAGGGTGGCGGACGAATATCATTTTGAAGAATCTGTTGACGGTTGTGGACGGGTAGAACATAGGACTGATTCGCCTGAGGGCATTATTGGCCACAGTGTGGAGAGCGGTATCGTTCTCTTGGACGGTTTCATTGATGTGTATGTCCGATATGTTTAGAAAGAATCTTTTAATGGCAGTCGAGGCTACTTTCGGAATGAAGCAGAAGAAAAGAACCTTCTTTTCGTCGACGATGATGGGACACATTTTATTTTTGCAGAACGTTTCCTTGCCAAATCGGCGGTTTGTTGCCACTCGCCAAATTCTGCGCATGGCGACGAGTTCATCCTTGTCACAAATTTCACGCACTCTCTGAACCCGAGCGTCGTACTCCGCTTTCCAGCGTTGGTCCATCTCTTCAGCAACCTACAAAAGAATTTTAAAGATTTTACTTTTTGCACCATATAATAAGGATCACTATTACTAGTTAGCCAAATAGAGAATGTTTAGGTGTAAGGACTACACTATCACTATAAAAAAGTTCACGTTTATTTTTTATTTTTCAATTTTAAGAATATTTTTGTAAATATTAGAATTGAACTGAATGTAGGGTTTAATTGGTCATCGAATTGGGCTACAGATGGCGCAGAGCAGAACTCTTTATCTATGGCAACACTTCGCATGCTCTCACCATTGGCATGTGGTCAGTCGGATAAGGAAGAATGTTAGAATTTCGGCCATGATTTTCAAACAAATTAAAAACTTTTAAGTTAGGAAACTATATAGAACTCAAAACTGCTTTACACGGAGCTCTTAAAGAAAGCATCGCGGAAATGTTAGAAAATATTTTTGACTATTAAATACGAAAAATGTTATGGAAGAGGAAAATATCGTAATGGATGGTGTTTTCATTATAAATGTAAACAATAACAATTTCGAGCTCGATACCTGTTCTAGTTCCGGTTAAAAAGTATGCAACTGCTTACTACATGTTATTCTGTGAGACGATATTTTCAAACAGATAATTTTGTTTTCATCAAAAGAAGTAAATTAGATAATTTCTGAGCTCAAATCTGCCGTATTTCATAAGATATTAATGTTATTGTGTAATTCTGGTGAGTTTAAAGTGAAAATTTGTTTTAGTTATTTATAGATATATCGTTAAAAAAAAGGTGATATGGTTGCTAGATTTTGAATAACTCGCTTTTTGGCAGTCCTGATTTGGCCTCTTTCCATTTGTCTATTACAGTTTGTTCTTATTGCAAGCTGTGCACCATCTTACGTTAGTATTAACACTTTTAGCATTGTAAACACAAGTATTGTTAGCATTGTAAACACAAGTAATAAGTAATCAAATACCACGCTTGCAGGAATCTCAAAACACAATGATGCCAAATGGCTTTAAAATACAGCGGAAACAGTAACCCGGAAATTTAGGCGGTATCGAGCTTGCAGCGTTCCCTAGTGTAGAAATCACCATCCATACATTCCTACACAAAATCAAAGAAAAAAAGTACGTGTGGTGCCAAACAAATAGCTTTTTAAAAAACAAATGGAAAGTTCAGATACTTTCCAGAAATTTATCTTACTAAGATATATGAAATTATTAAAACGGGACATGGCACACAAATGCAATGCAGAAGTGAATAAAAAGGAGATAAAAGTTAAATATAGAGCAAAATGAAATACAGAGTAAAATGAAACACGCGAAATGAAGTGGAAAATGCATTAAAATTACGCAAATTAGGTTTACTATATAAAATAGATTTTACAATACTTAAGGAATAAGATACAAAGTGAATAAATATAGCACGTAGAAATACAAAGATGTTAGGTAGATGGGCTTCGACCAAAAAATCTTTGATACATAAAATACAGTTTCTATAAAAGGTAAATTGATATTGGTTGAAATATAGGCAAACGATTAAAATATGTTGAATCGTGAGTAAAACATGGCAATTGGGGAGAATATTCTCCAAAGATCAAACGAAGTTGAGTCAATCGAGTGTGAGCGATTTGGAGACGATCTCGGGGCAATGGGTCCAAATCAATTTCAACAGAGTGAAATTTGTCATTAACTTGAAGGCCCCACTGTTGTTGTCATAAAGCCATTATACAGCACAGCGGTTTCCAAATGGTGCTCCGCGGACCTCTATCGTTCCGTGGAAAGGTCACAGGGGTTCTGTGAGTTGGAACTTTTTTTTTAAGATCAGTAATAATATTTGAAACCTATAATAGGTTTATATCCAACAAATAATCCATTATTTAATTAATATTAAGGTGATTTTTATGAAATTATTTGTGTAAAATTGCAATTTAAAAAAAGTCCCAATTTTTTTTAAAAATATTATTTTTTCCAAATATTGAATAAATTTCCAAAAAATAAATAAATTATGATTTACAAATATTTAAATCAGTATTTCTCCCCGAACTTTGAAATTCAAAATAAAATCCACAAATTCAAGAATAAAACTTATTTTTCTCTGATAACCAGTCTTACAGTATATAACAAATCTTTTTCAAAAACCATAAATGTGCTCAATTTATTCAATTTCAACTTATATGGCAAAAACTGCTAGACTTAAATTAAACAGCAAAAAGGTAGCCGCTTGCAAACTATCGAATGTAACTGTCTAACATAAATTCTAATTTTAAGGACTGATTAAACAATGAAAAAATTTCATTCACATTAAAAATTTCTAAATCAATTAATCGCTTTTTTTGAAGCATATTTACACCTGCTAATGAACGTTTTTTAAAACTCTGGGTTCCTTCGAAAGAAGTTCGATCATTTAGGGTTCCGTAGCTAAAAGAAAATGGGAACCCCTGCTATAATATATTCTCGAACATGTATTTTCATGTTTGAGAACGGTACAGATAGAGGTAAGGGTGTAGTAGCAGATTGAGCTGCAGAGTCGGTAAATTCTTACCTGGAATCCCGAAATAAATTGGGAACCAGGAAAACAAAATATAAAAAACATACTTTGAGATGAACTAATAGAGGCTGGATAAAACCAATTGGCGCAAAACGTTCACACTGTCAGAGTAAATGCAATGTTTCCGGATAAACTGTGATTAAATTAGCCATATATCATACATAATGAAGAGAGAGAGAGAGAGTTAGAAGCAAAACAAAGAGACCTGTGGATTTCGAAAAGTTTTATGGAGCCACCTTCACGTACATAACCAATAAATACTCTTATTTACAGATTATTTTAGTTTTTTTTTTTAAACTGTTGCTAAAAATTCTTCGACGTAAATTTCACTAAGCTAAATTAAACTTATAAAAAACAGTCTTTGTCATGCTTGAGAATTGGTATATTCCGGTAAACTGAAAAAAAGGCACTGGAGAAGGATAAAGCATCAGATAAAACTGCAGAAAAAAAATGAGTTAAATGAATGTGCACATTTTTAATTATTTTAACATCAACAAATATATTAAATATTATATTAAAATTAATTAATATACAATGATTAGTTTGAAATTTGCGGAAAGGAATTTTTCACATTTAATACATTTTAATACTTTCACTTCGCAGTTTTTTTTCTTTGTTTTTTCTTTTTTTGCGTTTTATATTTTTTAATATCAATAATTACACTTATCGTATTGTAATATGATCATATAAAAAATCTTTTTAAACAGGAGATTTAAAAAAAAGAAACTTCTTATTATAATTAAATATTTCATCATTTTTGCAAATATCTTTAAATTTATGAGATTAATACTCCAAAATAATAGAATTTGAATATCTTAAAAATGTAAAGAATTTCAAGTAATTTTCTAAGTAGTTTTTGTACTTCTTTAAAAAAGCTCAAAATGATAAAGGGTTTTCCACAAGTATCATAAGACAAAATTCAATAACAAATGATACTACCTTATAATAATCGGCCGGACAGCCAACTGTGATGGTATGAGGAAAGAAAACAGGCGAAAGAAAACATTCTTTTAAGGAGATGGTCACCCACAATGCCGGTGTCATTTTAAATAAATCATATTTTTAATAGTACAAAATTAAATTTGTGAAATCCCTTATCATTTTGAGCTTTGTTCAACAACAATTTTTGGACAAATCCCTTATCATTTTGAACTAAGTTCAACAACAATTTGAAAATAGCTTGAAGCTCCTTAAATTTTTAAAATATTCAAATCCGACTTTTTCATTAGTTGTCAAATACGATTTACTACAAAATCATAAAAAAGATTTTTTTTAAATATTTTTTCCGTGCATGCGTAGTGTAAAAGAATTACTTTAAATAATCATATTTTGAGTAATTTTGAATGAAATTTTTGCTAATTTTGAAACAATAATTTTGTAATTGCTTTTTAAATGCTCCAAAAATTTCGTTTAATGTTATTGAATATTTTTAAAGTTGTAGTAAAAAAAAAAAAAAAAAAACGCAAGACAAAAAAAATTAGTTTTTTATAAAAACGTCTTATCTTCATAAATATTAAAGCTAATTTATGAAATTGTATGCAATTATTCCACATAACAACCAAAGTAATCGGTAAAAGTTACAAGCTTATTTCTTTATTTTACAGTATAGGGTGCTCAAAAATACTTGATATCTTTGGTAATTTATTATAGGTCTCTGAAACCAGTTTTAAACTTTATTACTACGTATGGAAAATTGCATGAACTAATTACCACTAAAGTTAAAAAAATAATTCTCAAAGTATTTCTTGAGAAATTTAAAAAAATGTCAAAAACTGAAAGGGTTTCTTCCATTATTGTAGGGTATAGTGTATTCGATACATGTTTAATTACATTGGATTGGAATTCTTAAAAAGATAAACGGATTACAACTTAGTGAGTTAGTTTTGCATTGCGATCGTAAAAGAACTCTCCTATTTTTCTTTACTTTTCAGCGCAATGTTAATTTTGTCTTTTCAAAATTATGTTTTGCGAAATATTTCTAAATGGTAATCTAATTGAGGTAGATCCGATTTACCTTAATTATTGTATAAATAAAAAGTTTTTAAGTATTTCTGTTGTCTGTAGATTTGGGAGGATGTCCCCAATATATATTTTCGAAAAACAAAAAAAAAAAAAAAAATAAATAAATAATAAATTTGAATTTCCTTAATTGAAATTTAATATTAAATCGAAAACTACGCTTGGTTGGAAGACATTAGTTTATTATTTAAAATGTGATGCACATTAAAAGAATTAAGAATAAAACTATTTATAAAAAAAGGGCTCCTTATTTCATATTTTTAACTTTTGGACACATTGTATTTAAATAACGCAATCCTTATTTTCATATTTTTTACTTTTGGACATATTATATATAAAAACGCGTTCCTTATTTTCATTTTTTTACTGTTGGACCCATTGTATTTAAAAAACGCGCTCCTTATTTTCATATTTTTCTTATTAACAGATTATATAATTTAACAACATCCTCACTTTAAAATGTTATCCCATTCAACTTTAAGAAATACAAAACACTACAAAGAAATTTTCGAACTATAAAATCACTTAATAATGAGGGTGCTTTTTTTCTTTTAATCAGCTTCATTTATTGAAGTTGTGCTAATCGCTTTAACTGCAATCGTTTTTCAATATTTATCTTTTCATAACTAAAACTTCATTTCGCAAAATGAAAAAAATAATTTTTTTCCGATGTCATTTTATTCGAAATACCTAATCGTGAGATATCTTCTGCAGAGAAAGAAAAAGATTCCCTCACCTGACTATCATTAGAGAGGTCATTCCCTCGTATGGGCACTTTTCGCCGCAGAGGATGGGGTGTCCACCGGTCAAGAAAACTGATGAAAGTCAAACAGAACACTACCCCGACGAAGATGGTCCCCAGGCACAAACGGTGCCTGGACAATTTCCGACACAAAACGTCCATTTCACTGACATAATTTTCAGAATATATTTTTTAAAGAATAAAAACAGGAACAACGCAGTTTCATCTGAAAGGAAAGAAAAAAAATGTTCCACTGGAGAGAGGGGTTTACTGATGCGGATGAAAAGTAGATGGGAAAAAAAAACTGGTTTTTTTAGTTTTTTCAAGGTTGGAATGAAGAAGGTGTGTTTCATTCTCACGCCAGCGATCAGTTCGTTGACAGACACGCGTAGTACTCGAGGAGTTTTAACGGGATAAATTCGAAAGAACAAACTGCCCTTCCTACTTAGTTTTCAATATCAATTTTCGCATTCGATCGACTTCTCAAATATAACGATTTGATTGAAGTACATATGTTACAGGTTTAAATACAGTGCGCAAAAATATAAACGGAATAACTTTTGATATAATTCTCATGGTTCTTCTTTCTAGAACTCAATCTTAATGGCAATGGGGATGATTTCAAATATGGCTATTATTAGGTGTCTTGATAAATTAGTGTGTCTGATTTCGTAACTTTAAATATCGTCTGCACTAATGAATTAGCATATAGCCCTAGAACGTCAAGATCTGGTCAATAGAGCATAGTTTTTCAAGGTGGTCCGTTTTTTGTTTTGCGTATTGCACATGTACTTGAAATCAAGAAAATACGATATTAACTAATATTACACTAATATATACGTGAATCCTTTTAGTTTAGTATCTTTGAACATATTTCATAAAAATAAAGAAGAAAAAAAGAAGAAACTCTGTTTCCCTCACTCATCAACACTTTCTGCCGTACCTTTAAATAAAGGAAAGAGCAATATTTTCTTGGTAAACAATACTTTAATAACTTTTACTAATTTTATGCTGATGACAGACACAAAAAAAGATATTACCACATTTATCCTTCCATTGAGAAAACGCAAAACAGTCGGTCGTCGGGCTACCGAAGCGGGGGTGCCATCCCCTCCGCAGAGGATCAAAATTGTGATGGCATGTCTTTGGATCATCCTCCGGGATGCTTCCCAGACCGTCGCCAATAGCCCATTGTGCAGCTCTAGTGCGACTTAAATTAACAATAACAATAATAATAGCAAAACAGTCATTACTTAAATCGATTTTTTTTTAAGTATTATAGATATAATCGTATGAATATTGCTTTTTTTTTTTTTTTTTTTTTTTTTTAAATTTTTATTTGACTGTTTTCCCTAATTGTAAACAGCGCATTCTCTCTTTTATAAAGTCTTTTATTTAATCAAGACATTTACAATTGTAGCTCTGTTTCAACAAAAGTTTATCTGGCCTTGCAAGTTTCCTTTGTTTTAAAACTTCTATTAGAACTAGAACGAAATTAGTCTTGGGAGAGGAGATAGTACGTTTTAAAAAAAATTTTAGTTTGCTAAATTTCCAAAATCTTTAAATTTTGGATTAAACCTCGTCTGAGGAAAGGTGTTAAAATGATAAACAACTGTGTTGATAAAAATTTCTTTATTGATTGATTGAATGTAGGGTTTAATGGCACAAAGTCCAAAGAAGGACATACTGCGTCAAACAAACGGTTTTAAAATGAGGTAAATGTGCAATACAAATTTTCCTCATTAAAAGTCACACGGAATTTATAAAACTAGATAGAACGTGACAGAGGTATTCAAAAGTGAGTAAAATCAAATAAAATGAAAATGTAGTAAAGCATTATAAAACAGTTGCATTCAAAGCTGAATAAAATAAGATAAAATTGTGAATAGGATAAAACAGTTATATACAGTATAAAAGACCAATTGCGCGTAGAAACGCAAAAATGTTAGGATGATGTGAGTCACCTTACAAATCCTGCAGAGTTAAAATAGAACTACCAAAAAAGGTTAGACGATGACGGTTAAAACATGGGCAGATGATTAAAATATGATGAATAGTGAGTAAAACTTTACAGGTGTTACATTGGGGAGGAGGTTCCCCAAATAACAAATGTAGGTGTGTGAGAAAAAAAAATTCTTTATTAAATTGGTTGCAAATTTATCTGTATAGATATATTATGTTTGATTCCAATTCTCTTTTTTCAGCTATAAGTTAAAGTCAGCTGCACCAGGATGGGAGATCGCTGGTGACCTCTCTAAGATTTTTACTATTCGGCTAATTTTGCAAGGACCAATCGGCATTTTTATGAAAATTCATTCTCTCTCATTTTATAGAGAAAACACAAATGAAATTAAACATTAATTTTTTTCTTTTTAAGAAAAAGACAAGCATAAATATTGCTTCAAGCATTCATTTGGCAATTCTCAGATCTTCTTCCAAATCTAATTCTCTCCTTGCCTCTAAAAAGACTCATTTGTCATTCACTGATATTTCATGCACGCAGCTTTTTATTTTAATCCACGCGGGGCAACATATGCCATCAGTTCGCTGACCTCCATTATTACTTCTCAATCAATCTTGGTTTCTTGATGATAAACAATTTGTTAGATTTAAAGTATTTTTCTAATTATAATGATATTCTTAATTAAATCAAATTTTTGGACTAATTAATTTTTGATAACCTTTTTAAAAAGACTTTTGGTGTATTTGGATGATATCTATTAAGGGAATCGCAGCTTCCCACTCCTGAGGTAGGCTGTTTTTTTATTTCATTTAAATAAGGATATTTGTACACACATTAAAAAATAGGGAACATGAAAGATGATGAAGTACATCTTCACGTACATTAAAACCATGGATTATGATGTCAAACAAAGTTTCTTAATACAAATTACAACTGATTTCTGCAGGAGGGATTATTTAAAACTTCGTTCATCATAATTTAATCAAGGAAACGAAGGACGTTTTTTCTATTCGTAGATCTTTTTTTTTTTAAAGTCATTGCAAGATATACTAATCTTTTAATACTCTCTGTGTAAGGGGAACGTCGTAAAATCGTACCAAGTTGCAAAATGATCGCTGTGAAAAAGTTTTTTCAAAATTTTGTGTTTTTGTTTCTTGTGATTTGAATTTTGTGTTTGAATGCAAAAGTTTGCGTGGCATTTAAAAAAAAAAAAAAAATGAGAAAAATTATTTTTAACTTGCCTGTCCATGCTTAAGTTTTTGGAATATTATAACGCACAAGTATAATTTTTTTCCCTCCTTTTTCGGCAAATGGTAGAATGGGGCCCACTCGGGCCCGTCCCTAACCGATTCGAGAGGGGGGGTGTTGAAGTTTATTTTGCCGACTGTCATGTACATATATATATATATATATATATATATATATATATATATATATATATATATATATATATATATATATATATATATATATATATATATATATATATATATATATACAATTTGTGTATAGCTAAAGCTTGATAATCAAAAGGTAAAACAAAACAAATAAAAGAGTTCAAATGCGCCACAAAACTTGAGCTTCCAAAGTTTATTTTGAAATCATTTCGACTAGTTATAAACATAATGCTATTCATCGAAATAATTTTCACAGCACTTAAAAATGCAACCGCCATGGGTGAAAAATGTGGTATTATTGATTACTAAATAGTACCAGTAATTATTCAAAATAATGCAAAGAAAATATACTTTTTACATTTCTATTAATTTTAATTATTAAAATGGTAACAAAATATTAAAGAAAAAAAACTATTTTTAAGTAAACTGAAACTTATTCAATTAAAATAAGTTTTCAGTAATATTAAGCAATAATTATTTGTGGAAATAATTTTAAAAAATAAAGTTGTAAATTTAAATGTTTTTTAACGCAACTTTGAAATACTTTTTACTTTATGTCTAAATATTTTTTGAAAAATCACTTGGTAATTAAAATGTATCTTTCGTTTCATTTAAACGTTGTTACCATAAGCTAATTACAGCCATTGTTTGAAGATGAGAAAGTAAGTCCTAATCTGCAAATACAGACTTCCATAAGATATTGATTCAAAACACAATTCATTCAAAAGTAAATTGACCTTTCATTTTTAAAAAATAAGAAGAAAAAAAATGTAGAAAAACATTGAAAATATTTGCCATTTAAATTATAAATGAAGAAATTCACGTAAAAATGATAAAAAATTAAGATATTGGTAAAATTACGTTATATTATATTAGCTACATAAATTTACTTCGACGTTGTTTTAAAAGCGAAAAATATTCTGTCAACTGATCACGCTTAATATTGTCAGCAATATCTTTTTCTGCTTTGAGTAAAAGCAGTGAATTTAGGCGTTCAGTGGTCATTGTTTTTCGAAGATAGTTTTTAATCAATTTCATCTTGCTGAAAATTCCTTCATTTGTCGCAACTGTCTTTGGTGCAGTTAACGCTAATAGATTTAACAATAAAAACTTATGAAAGCATTTATGCTAAAATGTATGATTCTGCATTTTTAATACAAACTGTGAATTGAATTTTTACATAATTACAAAATTATTAAGTTTTTTTTTTACTAATAATTAACTTAAATGAAAAACTGTTAACTTTAGTCAAAAAGATAATATAAAAACATTAAATAATTAAATACATAAGAAATACGTCAACCCCGCTTAAAGGAATACCATCGGTTCCAGTTAAATCTATGCAATTAAGCGGATTATTCGATTAAAAGGGGAGTGCAATATTCAATCCAAAATTCTGAATTTTTACGAAATTTTACTTTTTAATGGTATTTAATGCATAGTATAGCATTTTGATTAAATAAGTTCAGTTTTATAATCAATAAACAATTATAATTAAAACTGTATGCGTTAGTATCATAAAATATAAATGTCATTTAAAATTACCTGAAAATAAATCAATATCAGTAAAAACTATAATGTAGGTACTAAAATATTAATTGATCCCTTCCGAAAAAATCTTTAATTGAAGACTGTTTTTTATACGAGTTGAATTCATCAAAATTAGATATTCCCTTTTAGTTTCGATTAAAAATTTCATGACTTGCGTGTATTCCTTTCAAACACATTCAGAATTTTTTTTACTTTTATATTTATTTTTTTTAATCTTCGAAACTTGAGAAATTTTAATTAATGCTTTATTGTAATTAATGCGCTATTTTAGTTAAGGGTTTTCTGAAATTTGTTACTTCTAAGATTCATTGTTTTGCTTTTTTCCGATTAATTTAAATCATTCCTATTCGCTCTCAACTTGCACCCAACTCCCAACTCAAAGTCATTAACTGGGTTAAGCAATTATTCTATTTAAGAGAAAGACTCTCTGTACACTAGTGTGTTAGGTTTTTGAAACTTCTTCTTATCAAAGTTAATAGTGCATCAACAGGGGATCACAGGACAAATCACTCTATCCTTTTTTTACATTCTAAATGATGTGTGTGCGAAGTAAGTCAAAGAGGGGTAAAAAACCCTTCGTTTACTTCAATGTATAAAACTGGCAGCAAGATTTGATTAATTTTCCAACTTTACCCCAAACACCTACTAATGAGTAAGAAGTCCTTATTGAAGTGACCACCTATTGTATCTTTATCTTAACTGAAAAAGGGAAATTCCATTTTAGCCGGTGAAACATTTCTCAAAAATAAAAAATATTTGTTTCATTTCAGTACCACTTCTTTATGCAATTAGGCTGGAGCAAAAAACAACAAATAACCGTTTAAACGGGGAAGTTTAACATTAGTTTCTTCTAAAATGATTTGGTTCCATTAAATTTTATTCGTATAAGCGGGTAATTCAATTATCCGATATGCGATTAAGTGGGGACGACAGTACAAAATAACTAAAAAGAATTATTTATCAAAAAAAACTGAAACTTTCTATTTTTAAACACGTTACATTTTCAATAAAATTAGCATTAGTACATTTTTGTTCATAAAGGATTGCAGTTTGGAAAAACAAAGCCAACAACGAAATATAGAATTTGAAATTTCAATCAAATAAGATCTATAAAAAATAATTTCAGCTGAAAAAATCTAAACACAAAATAAAAGCTTCGTAAAAAGTAAAAAACGGAAAAAGAATTCCAATTTTCAGAATTCAAATGGGATTTATCTTTTTCTATCCCTAGCTCCTACTAATGAATATAAATAACATAGGATTTTTAATTGCTCTTTTTTCGTTCTTTTAATTATTTTACAGCACAAAAAAGATTAAAAAAATAATTTTATCTGCTTCATAAAAATCAATTCTTACCCGAAATAATTTCATTGGAAAGTAATAGCACATTTAATGCAATTTAATTAAACTTAATATTTAAACTATAAGACTGTAAATAATAAATATGTATTCATAAAAAAATTATACTTACATTCGAAACTTAGACTGTGGTAGATAGGATGATCGTTGGCATGTGAGCGGATTTTCTATTTTATTCAATAATAATATGAATTTATAAAATACGCTTTGAGTAACTAAGTATCCGTACTAGACAGTTAAAGACAGGTCAATGAAGTAATTGCTACACAGCTGCATGTGCATCGAGCACCTTCCTTCCCCTTCTTAACCACATGGACAAAGATATTGTCTTTATTCTCAGAAAGAGTAAGAGAAAACATGAGAAAATATAGCTTAGGGCATTTTTTGCTAACCACTTTTAAAAGACCCTCGATTTTTCAAGTTGACAGAAATATCCGGGGTTTTGTCTGCTGCTTCACAAGATCGAGTCGCAACGGCTTGATCAAACAGAATTGCCACTTCTCCGTGAATATTCGGAATTATCTATTTTCACCATATTTTTATTGAAATAATTAATGAATCCAAAGTTACAACATTTACCACTTTGAACTCGGCAACCATTCTGAAATTGTGTGAAATGATCGAAATGTCGATTCGATTGTAACTCAATTTAATGTTTCAGAATTCTTAGGATTCTTGAAAAAAAAATATTAAAAGCAAAATCAATATTTTATTTTCTAAACAGAAACTTTTATAAAGGTGAATTGAGGATCACATATATGTTAACTATTTTCCATAGAGAATATCAAATTTTGTTGTCATGATTAATTGTTCTAAAGACATGAATTGGTCCCTGAACACTTTATTTTAGGTTAAAAAATTTTGAACTCAAGTAATAATCCAATCATCATAGAATTTTAAAAGTTATGAACTGAATGGTAGTTAACAAATTAAATGTTTTAATTTTCTTTTTTGGAGTTAGGAATCCTTTGGAGTTAGTAAAATTCTTCATAATAAAAATATAGCATTTACTAATTGAAAATATAAATTATTTAATAATTTGTGTTATTTAAACAGAATTTAACAATTTAAATAAGATATTTTGAATAATATAGTATCCTATTTAATAGGTACTTTTATTTGTAATTTTTTCCCCATATTTTGAAAGTGAAAAAAAAAAAATAGGTTGCATCACCGGCACGATTATTTCATATAAAATTTATAATTCCTTAAAAAAAAATTAGGTAAGTTCATCACTTCCTTTAAAAAAATTACTTAGACCTCTAATAAAGAGTTAATATAATTCAGATAAATAACATCTGAATTTTATGATACATTATTAGCTAACTGAAAATTAAGGTCACTACAAAATTTTTTAAAATTTAAGAATGTGTCGTTGAAATAATAATACAAGAGAAATGGTTTTCGAGATTTTGGCCTGAATTATCGATCATCTTGCTTTGAATTATCATAAATGGTAACTCTTGGAGGAGGAAAAAAACAAACTAAATTTAAAAACACATTTCGCAACAAGATTTGCCGAGTCGGGTCTGGGATCCCGAAACGAAATTCAGATAACATTGAAATCCGTTTAAATCTCATCACCGATGAAATAACCGATAATGAGAGAATTTCGGCAAAGTCGGGATTTTGGCCAGAATTATCGATCATCTTGCTTTGAATTATCATAAATGGTAACTCTTGGAGGAGAAAAAAAAATTTAAAAACACATTACGCAACAAGATTTGCCGAGTCGGGTCTGGGAACCCGAAACGAAATTCAGATAACATTGAAATCCGTTTTAATCTCATCACCGATGAAATATCCGATAATGAGAGAATTTCTGTAAAGTCGGGATTTTGGCCAGAATTGTCGATCATCTTGCTTTGAATTATCATAAATGGTAACTCTTGGAGGAGAAAAAAAAATAAATTTGAAAACACATTTCGCAACAAGATTTGCCGAGTCGGGACTGGGATCCCGAAACGAAATTCTGATAACATTGAAATCCGTTTTAATCTCATCACCGATGAAATATCCGATAATGAGAGAATTTCTGTAAAGTAGGGATTTTGGCCAGAATTGTCGATCATCTTGCTTTGAATTATCATAAATGGTAACTCTTGGAGGAGAAAAAAAAAAAATTTAAAAACACATTTCGCAACAAGATTTGCCGAGTCGGAACTGGGATCCCGAAACGAAATTCTGATAACATTGAAATCCGTTTAAATCTCATCACCGATGAAATATCCGATAATGAGAGAATTTCGTCAAAGTCGGGATTTTGGCCAGAATTATCGATCATCTTGCTTTGAATTATCATAAATGGCAACTCTTGGAGGAGGGAAAAAAATAAATAAATTTAAAAACACATTTCGCAACAAGATTTGCCGAGTCGGGTCTGGGATCCCAAAACGAAATTCAGATAACATTGAAATCCGTTTAAATCTCATCACCGATGAAATATCTGATAATGAGAGAATTTCGGCAGAGTCGGGATTTTGGCCAGAATTATCGATCATCTTGCTTTGAATTATCATAAATGGTAACTCTTGGAGGAGAAAAAATAAATAAATTTAAGAACACATTTCGCAACAAGATTTGCCGAGTCGGGTCTGGGATCCCGAAACGAAATTCAGATAACATTGAAATCCGTTTAAATCTCATCACCGATGAAATATCCGATAATGGAAGAATTTCTGCAAAGTCGGGATTTTGGCCAGAATTATCGATCACCTTTATTTGAATTATCATAAATGGTAACTCTTGGAGGAGAAAAAAAAAATAAATAAATTTAAAAACACATTTCGCAACAAGATTTGCCGTGTCGGGTTTGGGATCCCGAAACGAAGTTCAGATAACATTGAAATGCGTTTAAATCTCATCACCGATGAAATATCTGATAATGAGAGAATTTCCGCAAAGTCGGGATTTTGGCCAGAATTATCGATCATCTCGCTTTGAATTATCATAAATGGTAACCTTGGAGGAGAAAAAAAAAATTTAAAAACACATTTCGCAACAAGATTTGCCGAGTCGGGTCTGGGATCCCGAAACGAAATTCAGATAACATTGAAATCCGTTTAAATCTCTTCACCGATGAAATATCCGATAATGAGAGAATTTCTGTAAAGTCGGGATTTTGGCCAGAATTATCGATCATCTTGCTTTGAATTATCATAAATGGTAACTCTTGGAGGAGAAAAAAAAAATTAAAAACACATTTCGCAGCAAGATTTGCCGAGTCGGGTCTTGGATCCCGAAACGAAATTCAGATAACATTGAAATCCGTTTAAATCTCATCACCGATGAAATATCCGATAATGAGAGAATTTCTGTAAAGTCGGGATTTTGGCCAGAATTATCGATCATCTTGCTTTGAATTATCATAAATGGTAACTCTTGGAGGAGGGAAAAAAAAATAAATTTAAAAACACATTTCGCAACAAGATTTGCCGAGTCGGGTCTGGGATCCCGAAACGAAATTCAGATAACATTGAAATCCGTTTAAATCTCATCACCGATGAAATATCCGACAATGAAAGAATTTCGGCAAAGTCGGGATTTTGGCTTGAAAAAAAAAAAAAAAAAAATGCCGACTCAACCTGAATTTGCCGACTGGATGATATCGCTGGGGGGGTGAGACACCCCTCTCACCCCCCCGTTGAGGACGGTCCTGGCCCACTATAAAAACTTATATTACTATACAAACGTATATTACTTGCACACATTTAACTTTTGAAAAAAATGTAGGAAGACAATGCGGAAAAATCACTGGGGCACCTCGGGACCCGCATTTACCAGAAGGTAAACCCGCCCGCTGAGAAAAGAGTTTAATTAAATAAGGGTAGTATTTGTAACCACATATGTAAAAAGTAGAGAACTTGAAATATAATGAAGTACAGGTCAGATTCAGTATATTAGAACAATTGAAAAATTCGACTTCAAAAAGTATTTTACTATTTACATGTTTCTCATTTATTTAAAATAATTACTACTTTAGTGATTCAAACCTAAATACTTCACAGTATTTTTAAATATAAAAAAATCAAAATAAACCATGAATTATTATTATATTACATATTATTAGAAGGAAATTTTACGTGGTTCAAAATACTATAATAATTCCTAAAAAACCCACTCAAATTCAATTATAAATCGAAAAAAAGTTATGTAATATTTTGTAACATCACCTTTAGCTTTGATCACTGCATATCAATGATCTTGCAGTCTTTCTTGTTCACGTCAGTCCAAGTAGACTTAATGCTTTCCTCTAGTTCAACATTATTTGTGGAAGAAACCTCTTGCAGTTTATTCTTTACTATACCCTATAAATTTTTCAAATGAATTAATATTTGGTGAGTAAGCTGGACACTATAATTTTATTATTTGGAGCTGTTTCTGCCAGATTTTGAAAGTGATGCTAAATCTTATTAGAAAATTAACTCAACCTCTTATAAGCTTTCAGATGATGGAATCATGTAGTGCTCGAAACTATATTGATATACATCTGAATAAACCTTTTTCCTTTCTAATCTATTCCCTTCCAGGACCATTTGCGATTATGCAATTTTATACCATCACACTAACTGTAAATTTAATCTAATTTTTTAGTCGCACTCTATTAAATGCTTCCTGTTTTATCCTCCAAACTCAAATATCTTTTTTGCCACAAGACATAACTATCTAAATCTGCACTATCTCATTCTTGCAAGCTTTTGTTTTACTTTCATAATGTGGTTTTGTTGTTGGAAGAAGTGAATGAAATTAGTTTAATTTAAAAAGACGCCGTAATGTTATTGATGTAGGAACATTAATTTCTTCTTCTTTCCATTTCCAATGCTAAATTTGTATCCGTTTATTTTCATTTTCCAATAAGATTTAGCTTCACCTCATCTGTCAAAATCAACTAGATCTAGCTGGAGCAATACAAAATTACAGTGCAAACCAGGTCACTTTATTCTCCAGATCTTAACCCAATTAAAAATTTATGGGGGAAAGTAAAGAAAAAAAAACAACAAGAAGTTGCTCTTGCAAACAAAGCTGAATTGGTAGAAACAATTAAGTCAACTTGGGGTAATGTTGACAAAAAAAAAAAAAGAGACTACCAAAATCTTTATTTTATGTAAGATTGTTCAAATGCAGAGGTCAGAGCTAAAGGAGACACTACGAAATACTAAACTAAACTCAGTGGTGCAACAGCCCGTAGAGGGTCAAGGCCTACTGTACCCATCTTAGTTTTCTTGACCTTGGGCTCTGGGGTGCAGGAGCAGATGTTCCGGTCAGGTGGTCAGCCGAACGCAGAACCCCAGTGTTAAGTTCCCAAGCATGCTTGGTACTCATTTATCGACCCATTGAAGGGATGAAAGGCTGAGTCAACCTTGCCTGGCCGGAGGATCGAACCCAGGAACTGTGGCATGGGAGGGGAAAGCGCTACCACTCAGCCAACGGGCGTCACTACAAAATACTACATAACTTTTTTTTATTCATTCTCATTTTAAATTGAATTTATATAAAATATATAATATTTTACATAAATTCAATTAATTTTAGAATAAAATATTCTAATATTTTGGATCACAAAATTTTATTCGACTATTTTTTTTCTTTTTTTCAAAAATAAAATATGAAATTCATTTATGTCTTACTTTAATTTCTTTAATGTTTAAAAATACTGAAAAATATGTAGATCTGACTCGCTATATTTGTGTTTTAAATTTAAATAAGTAAAAGACTTTTTATTATTGATGATTGTTTTTAATCATTCTAATATTTAGAATCAGAGCTGAACATTGTCACATGCATTTAGATGTCATTTCTTCATCAGATTTCTGCAGAAGCGATAACTTAAAAATTCGTTTATCACAACTTAAAAAGGGAAACATTGTAGGACGTTTTTTCTATTGTTACTCTTGGAAAAAGAAAAAGAAAAGGATCAGAAATGCATTACCTGTCTTTACCCGTAAATTAATATACCCGTAAAACAAATTTACCCGTAAAACAAAAAAGATGCTCCAGAGTAAGGGACTTGTCGTTGAATCACAATTCGATACCAAGAGAAGTTTTAACGGTTATCTCACTATTCCCTATGTGTAAGGAGCATGTTATAAAAACTAACTAAGTTGCAAAATAATAGATGTGAAAATATGTGTAATATTTCTACTTATATTTTCCAATATTTTGTTTTTGATACTGTAGTTTCTCAAAAATTTGGTAAGCAAAACTGGCATTTCATCTTGCAAGTATACATGTCCTATCTTAAGCAATAAAAATGCATTTTGGTTATATTTTACTTGTTTTAAAAGTGAGAAAAATTCTTAATATCATTCCTTCCAGGGCTTTTTAGTTTCGTTTCCTTTTTCTTTCCTAGATAATTTTAATGCATGGGTTTCAGATTTTAAGGAGGACCAATATTCAGAGTTCAATAAATAGAATAGTTCACAAATAGAATTTTTTTAAAATTTTTTTATGAATGGATCAAAATTTATATATTTCCTCTAATATAAATATGCAAAATAATTTTTTTTAAAATTTAATTTAACTCAACTGAATTTAAATTGATGAAGATTCAAGAAAGTTTTTGCCATTTGTCTGAAATATTGAGAAGGAATTTAAAATATTTTTTAATTTTGAGAAGGGCATCTCAGTCTAATATTGTAATGAACATGGGGATTGTAATAATACTTTGGTGAATGATTCTGCTGAAAAATTCAAATGAAAACTACACAGATAAAATGAAATAAATAATAAAATATAAATATATTTCCAATTTAATGGTTTTCTTAAATGCCAAAACAATATAATATAATAAATAAAATATATTTCATCAAAACAATTTTTTGTCTGATTGATGCAAAATCAATCTCCAAGTAGGTTCACTGAGGCAAGATCCTTTGTGATTTTTTCGGCACCCAGCAGTCCTTCCAGGAGCAACTCATCGTTGCTTTGAGGAAGTGCCTCCTCTGCCATGACTAGGGGTTCATCATCATCGTCCTCCTCCTCCTCGTCGTGATAGGCAGGTGGTAGAACGGCGTCTGGATACTGGAATGTGGTTTGTGGAAGATCTAATTCGATGGGGAAAACGTTTGTCTCCTGCATCAGCTGATAGCAGTTCTCATTATATTGGGATAGTGCAGAGAGTAAGCGGTTCATTTGGAATACAATATCTTGCACTGAAAAGAAACAAAACCCATAAATATCCTCCTTTCACTTGCTAAGACATTATTGACAGCTTTGCTTATCAATTACAAGCATATACCAGAACAAGAAATTTTCTGACTATGGATACCGTATAAGATTCTAATTTTAATAACAATAGAAAATATAGTCATATTAATCTGTAGCACATAACTACAGGCCATACCACATAACTGATTTAATTTTTAAAACAACAGATCAATAAATATATACCATGTTTCTGATCAAGGAGCTCTAATTTAACTTGGACATCAGATCGGAGTTTCGAAAATCTCAACCTTGCATCTTGTCTGCACCTGAGGATTAATCTAAAAAGAATTCAATTTGCTCATTAGAATTAAATTACAATTCATATGGATATATGTTTCCATTAATAGAAAATTTTCCTTTCTGAATTCTTGAGCAGTTTAGTGAGTAGTTAAATAATTAATGATAGTTAATATTCTATTAACTATTATTAAAAATTACTTCAATGTAAGTATTTAAGTTTTAACAAAAAATAAAATGTTTTGAATATATTTAAAAAACAAAACTATTAGAGTAAAATGTACAGAAACCATGCAAAGACTCCATAATTAAAAAGAGAATAGAAAGTGTTGAAAAAGAAATCACAAACTGTCTTTCCTTTAATTCAATCAAACATATGCTCCAATTCTTATAACATTGAAATATTTATCTCTTCTTTTATTAATTTATTTATCTTCAAAGAAATGTTTGACTGTACGATTATAAGCGTGAATCTTTAAAAATATTTATGAACCGGGAATTGCAAATAATTCATCGACTGTAAGAAGATGCTAGATCATGGAACCAGTTTATTTACTTAATATAGGGGTCATATAAAAATATGATTAAGGAAGTTTATGGTAGGTGAAGAAAAGCTCTGTACAAATTACAAATTTTTAGAAAGACAATCCAGTGTTAAAATGAACCTTTGACTTTTTAATCCATAAAGCAACGTTGCATCAAATGACAATATCTTTTTATTTTTAGAACTATTGCATTTAATAATTTTCATGTGAAGAAGAATAAAAGATTTTGTGACAAAATATAATTCAGTTTCATTCTCATAGTCTATTCCGAAACATGATTCGAGCTGAAGGATAGGTAAACTTAAAGTCACATTTTCTTTCAACATCTTTGATTAAAAATTTTAAAAATATTATATATTTGTTTTCTTTAACTTGTTTATTTATTTTTTTCCAAATTTTATTTTGCCCAGTATTTTGTATGTGAGGACTCTATAAAAACTTTTAACATTTAATACATAATTTAATACTTAAAATATTTCATACACCATAACAGAGTACTTTTCTTTAACATTGCATCCAGATGGCTTATATCCCCTTTAAACAAAATGGTTTATTCCATCGAATCTCGCATCATTATTTGGTTTTGATGTTAGCAAAAGTAACACATCTTAAAAAAATCAAAGTGAGACATTTTTTCTGCTCCTATTGGCATAGTCATAGAGTTTGTAAAAAAAAAAAAAAAAAAAAAAATTTAAAAAAGTCACTACCTCTTTTTTTCTATAATTTTGGCCAATATTAACTGGAATAGCGATCAAAAGAATCAAGTGCACATCTTTGCATTATAATTGGCACCCATATTGGGTTGATTTTCGATTCTCTAAGAGCGTCTACGATTAATTTAAACAGATATTTTTGTCAATTTGTCAAATATTTAACAGTTTTCTTTATTTACTTCTTTAAATTATTTTAGAACTTATTTTCGCAATCAATTATTTCTAATTGTTCCTATCATTCTAAATTCTTTACCTCACGTAATTTTCAACAAAGTTAAAGTGTTGAAAAAAAAAGTCAAAAAAATAGTATTATACTCGAGTTTATTACACACGTGATTACATCAAATACAACAAGTATTCCTAAAGATTACTGCTCTCGATTATCTAACAATTGTCAATAGTTAGATTTCTCAGAAGACCACCAACTTCTATCACACAGGACTATCAAACAAATCTAAGTAGTAATTCCATTGCATTCATATTTAATGTGAAGGTGTTGAAAGAGAGAGGTAATAAGGTGTAGATAATAAAGTTTAATAATAAGTTGTTGAAAGAGAGAGTAAGTAATAAGAGAATTCGATTATACTTCACTCCAAAATTCCCAGATTGGGAATAATGAATAGGAAAGTCGTTATCAACAACTTGACAAAAAAAATTTTAGAATCAGCTTTTGCCAGATATTGACGATTACTTATAAAGATTTCAGACAATTACAGTGAATTTATTGTTTTCAGTAAAAAGAATAGAAAAAAAGTGCATTTTTTCTTATTATGTCTAGTTTCATAATAAAATTTGAGTACTTAATAAATATTTTCCATTCTCATTAAAATTAATAAAAGATAATTATAGTTCTTATTTAGTGCCACATTAATTAAAATTAAATTAATCAATGAAGAGATAGCTGGAAAAATAAGTAGTTGGTTTCTAAAGAGATAACTTTTGTGCCTAATAGGTTAAGGTGAGTGATGTCTATTATCAAGAATACGATAAATCAACAATTGCTGCACATTATTGGAATGTTAGTTATAAATTCAATTTCAACAATGCCAAAACTATTTTTTCCACTAGTCAATTTAACTCATCTTGATACCCTGGAATCTTGCTTCATTCATATAAATGCTGATTTCCTTGTTAACCACATTAGTTTCTTACCACCTCTCCATAGCACATGGAAATCCATTTTACATTGATTCGGCCCTCTCAGTCACAGTAGTTTTTCTTGTGCCATTTTTGCCTCTATATTTTAATTACATCACTTTTCAAGTTTTGTTTCTCACCATCATTTTCCATTTCTGAAGGCAACTTTACATTTTATATTTTAAATGGACCTCATTGTTGATCTAATGTAAAACATATGTATTGTACACTTATCTTAAAAACAAAGAAATTGAAAATTTAAATCATTAGAACAAAATAAGAGAAATTATTTAATTTTCGTACCTGTATTCATAATTTCCAGTTTCTACACGATATAGTGGTTCTTGTAGAGCCTGATAAGTGTATTCCTCTTCATCCATTTCTTTCACCTTCAAACAATAAGACTGGAAAAAAATTCAAGACATTACACTTTAATCAGTTCACACAAATATACAATAAAATGAAAAAAGAGATAATTATCAAATAACTTTTTAATTGCAATCACTATGTACAACTCTATAAAATAATAGCATTATATAATATTATTTTATCAAGGAAATGCACAATACCACAGAAAACACCAATTTCACTGACGTACGAAAAAACAATTGAAAGGTCATTGTAATAATAAAACATTAAGAGATAAATTTTCAAAAACATGTTCATAACATCATCTACAGCAAGTCTATTCAAAATGTAAAATCTGTATATATAAGAAAGATTTATTTACGTAGTTATGTTTACAAGATGAGTTTACAAATAATTTTTCATTTCATAAGTGGTTAGCTCTTATTAAAAAAACTGAATCATATTTAAAATATTAGAGCAGTCAATAAAAATATTATTAAACTTTAAAGGAAAAAAACCCTCTACAGCTTACCAGTGATGGAACATTAAATATAATAAACAATGTAATAACAGAAACATCATAAGCATAAAGCTTAGTTATTTCATAATAAAAAAAGAAGAGAATGAAAAATAGATAATTTTAAATTATCTAATTTAATATTTCAACACGGCACTAGGACATTTTTTCTCTAAAAATGTTGATATTTTTACTTTTTTTTATAGCTTCCTACTAGCCATACTTTTTTACAGCTAGTTTTTACTTTATATATATAAATATATATAATTTTAGCTACCGTATTGGACAGAAAATTGAGAAAAGTAGTGTAATCAATTGACAACAGGAGAGTTTCTAACCAAGATAATTATGAATTTAATATAATTTTAGATGAACAATGATTGCTATAAACAGACATAAAACAATTTTTCTCTCAGTCAAAAATTCTTAAAAAAAAAAAACATCCTATGAGGAAGTAAGGTACTCACCAGGTATTCAAACTTAACATCCGCATACTTCTTTATGGTCAACTTTGTATCAGGCACAGCTTTATTTAAATAAGTACCCAAATCACTCAACATCTAAAATTGAAGAAAATAAAAAATTAAACTAAACTAACAATTGTTGGATAAAAAACGTTTTTATACTTTATTCCATTTAAATGACATATTTTAGACAAAAAAAATTATGAATAAAAAATAATGTATAGATAATCTATTAGAATTGATTATAATATCTATTAAATCATATATAATATACTGGGTATCTGCTACATTTTAGATTTTTAAATTCATGACTTTTCATGATTTTCCATGACTAATTCCAATAATTTTTCATGACTTAAAGAAGTTACTATTTTCTCCGACAAAAACGTAACAGTAAATTTAAAAAAGCATTATAATAACATTCATTGAAATGATAATTATAACCAAAACTGTTATACTATGCATCTTCATATTTATAGATTTTAAATTTAAAAAACAAAGTAAAGAAAGATTTGAAGCAATAAAATAGCTGAAAAAAAATACACAAGCAAATTTTTCTTTTCTGCAGAATTATATTCTAAAGATATTTTTCTTGTTCATCAGAAAGGAAAGAAATACTCCTTATTTGTCTGTTCTCATTTTGAAATTTAAAAAAAAAAACGCCAATGATTGGCTTGCTTCGGCTTGAAATTTAAATTGATCAAAAAATAAATAATAAAAATTCTTAAATCACAGAAGTACAAAAGATAATTCGCTCTAGAAATGATATTTTTTCTTTCATTTTTTGAAAGAACACCATAATTTTTAAAGAACATGATAAAGACACTTTATATTCTAATAAAATATGACTGTGAGTAGTGATTTTGTTAGGAATTCAGATATTTGGAACACAGTGAAATTGAGGGGGGGGGGATTCCACTTTAAAAATTAGATTTTTCGGCGACCTAAATCCATGACATACCATGTTTTTTTTTATAATAAAAATCATGACATTTCATTACAAATCTTGTTCAATACTGAAATTCATGACTTTCCAGGAGCGTGGATACCATGAATAAATTATAATTTAAAATATCTAGAAATAAAACAATTGTTTATAAGCAGATTGGGTATGAAAGCTATTTAAATTCAAGTAAAAGAATGGTTTGTGTCCCTTTTCACAAAAATGACGATTGGATTGCTATCTGTTACGATTATTAAGTTTTGGCAAGTCAATAATGAAGAAAACAGATTCTCCCTGGGAGTAATGACACAGTGAATATGGGTCAAGCAAAGGAAAAACAGGTCCTGTCCACCTGGAAATTCCTCCAAAAATAACAAATGCAAAAAAACTAAAAAGTGTACAATTACTCTCTTGAAAAGTTACTTTTAAACAAAAACATTTACAAGGTACCCTTAAAAATACTATAATTCAGCAATAACATCCTAAAATAAAAAGCAAATGAATAAGAAAAACACTTACAGGCTTGACAGTTTTTAAGAATCTAATACCCAATTTTTCCATATTTCTGTGCGCTTCACCAAACTTTGTGAATGCTTCACTCGCTCGAGGTTGAGGCTCTCGTACACCAATCGAAGCAAATACATCACCAAATGCTGCAAAACAATACACAAGAGATTTAATGATAGATAAGTTTTTCTCCCATTGATTTTTTTTTTACAAAAACATAACCAATCAATGAAGCAAGTTATTTGCTTGGCAAAAAAAAAAAAAGAATAAAGAAATTACTAAGCCGCTTTTATTTACTTAATCTATATTCCAATAATAATGGCAGTTGTGCGTACAACATAACTCCACTTCATTAATTAACTTTGTACAGTTTTCCAACATTAGAAAAATTAGCAAAATGCCCACATGAAAGACTCATATTTAAAAAAGGCCCAAAGGTTGATTAAAAAAATGAGAATAAAGTGAAATCTCATCTCATGACTGACATTTCCCATTACTGAAACTTGCAAACTCTCTGGCAGTCTTTTAAGAATAAACCTCCTCCTAAAATGAACACCCATTTTGCCACACACAGCCAGTTATTTGCATCTAAAAATGCTCTTAAATTCCAAAAACTCTACTTAAAAAAAGAGTGCTAAATAATAGAATAAGGAGAGGAACATATTTTCGAGAGGCAGATGGAAAGAAGAAATTTTCTAAACGATTTTTTTAATGCTTTTGACTAATAACTGATTGTATTATTATGAGTCGTTCACAATATGGTAATACAGTACAGAACCCGTTATTCGGAAATCAGAAAACCGGAACGAAATTCGATAAATTTTCCCGCCATTAAAAAAACATTTTTTTTTCATAAGATTTTAGGATTTTTCTTTCTTTTTTGAAAGATGTTTACCATACCATCATTTTAGAAATAATCATTACTGTATTACTTCATCTTTTTTTCTTCTTTTTAAGATTATTTTATTTCCTATATTTTTTTTTTAGTTCGGTTTAACAATAAAAAAAACGGCTTTTTGTACAGATTCAGAAAACCGGAAAAATCAGTTATCCGGAGTAGTGATGGTCCCGATCGTTCCGGATAATCGGTTCCCTACTGTATTGTTAACTGCAACAACTCACTTTTTCAATAGCTAAATGGTACCAGATGCTTTCTTATAAATTTTGTTACATACATTACCATAATTTTTGTAACACTAAGTTAATACAACAATTCATAATATTTCAGATTATGAATTGAATTTGGAGCTAGCCAATAGGAAATTATTCATTGAATTTCTAACAATATGGCTATTTATACAGTTTAATAACAAATATATACATATATAATAACAAATATATATATATATACAGTTTAAATAAGACTATTTAACTGAAAATGGGGGCTATATCATGTTTCTAACATAGTCTTTAAATTAAATGGAAAAAATTTTCCAAATTTGCTGCTGCTATAACTGAGCTCTAGTTAGGAAATAGTTCAGAAAAAGTTTTACTTTTTTTTAATCAAAATTATCAGCCAATAAACTTTTAATATTACAGGTACGTTTTTTTTTCTTTTAACAATCTGCCTTTCAAATATAGCTTGAAAGACTTTTAACATTAAAAAAAGCCTTAATGTTGTTTTTAATACGTTATGCATATCTAATTATTTCATTTTATTAGTGAAAACAATTTACAGCACTTAATTTCTGAATAATCATGTCTTTCTCCCGAGCAAACAATTTTTCGGATCCCAAGGGGAACGATTTAGAAACTTAGAATAATTTTATAAATAATAAAATCCTTAATTACAAACCTTTTCTAAAAAAAGATAAACTATTAAAACAGAAATAAAATCATATAAAACTAAAAAAAAAACTTAAACTTAAAATATTCAAAACTTCAAATAAAACTCAAAACTTAAAATCATATAAAACTCAAATTTTTCAGTAAGAATTTCTATATATAATTAGAAACCAAAATTTTCTAATAGTAATTAGATTTTTTTAACCAAATTAGAAAAATGAATACAAATTAATTTAAACAGCACACAAGAATTCTTCCAAATTTAATTCCTTTAATAATAAATTAACTTTTATACTCAACTCAATAAAAAGCGGTAAAATTAACACTTTTGGTTGACTGTTAACTGAAAAACACAGATTAAATATACAATTGCAAATGCATTTTAATTTTTTTGTAAATCTAATTTTAATCTTAAAAGCTAAAGATTGCTTTAAAAACATAAAGAAAGAAAAAGAAAGATAATTTAAACTGTAAAAATCATATTATAATTCAAAAAAGGTAAAATAAGTTATTCATTTATTTCGTTGCAAATTTATAATAAATTTATACATTTATAATAGCATTTGTAATAATAATATGAATGTGCACGTGTGTCGTTTATAACTTCAGAACAGCCTGTTCCATCATCCTGAAATTTTGATAGTGGTAAGAAAAAAAGGTCAATTTTAGCCCCCGATGCTAAAAATTGTACAAATATTTCAATTAGATTGCTTAAGAGAGACAATTTAAAATAGTGTTTTTTCATTGGCTTAGAGCTAGCGCTATTGATATAAATAAAACTGTAAAATTAGTATATTTAGCACCAATTAAAATTGCATTAATACTGTGCAGTTTAAATACCGGTATAATGGAAAGAGGTGTTTTCTGAAACAGACAAGTACCAGAGAAAAAAAATTGCTTCGCTTTAACCATCATGATTTGGCCTTGTGCAATAACATCATTTCAAAAGATACTAGATACAGTTAATTGCTATTTTGATGGGATGATGACTAAAAACATGTTTTGCTTAATAATGTTAGACCATCAGTGAAGACAGAAAATAATATTAAATTTATAAAATTGGATATATTTTACCTTAATTAATCAGGGTGCGTAGCCAAATCTTTGAATCAGAAATAAGCACTTTTTAAAAACTTTTCAAGCACTTAACAAAAATTTTTAAGCACTCAAAAAATTCATATTCAATCAATGATATTATTGAAAAACAAAAACTTTTTATAAACAGTTTTAGCGTTAAAAAAAAACAAAATAGAAAAACGGGCGTAAATCGAAACAATCAGTACTTTCCCACATCACCGAGTGAATTCAACTTGACCCTGAACTCAGAACAAAAGTACCCTTACCCCCTATGTCAAAAAAAAGTGTTAGAAGTAAAATAAAATAAACAAGAACAAAATTAAAATAAATTAAAAAGAAAAACATTTCATAAGGATCTGATATTCTTTATCCGAATTGGAGCACTCGGGTTTCGGTTTAAAGTGTGCGCGCATGCGCAAGTCATAACGTGGGTACGACATGAAGTCCGCATGAATGATTACGTAGCAAACTCCCCATTTTTCGTGAAATGCATGGGATCCACCAGATATCACTGAAGGGAGAAGAAAAAAAATTTCGGAAAAAAAGCACTTTTTAAAAACACCAGCTGAAAAAAGCACCTTTAAAAGCTTTTAAAAACGAAATCTCCAAAAAAGCACCTTTAAGTACTTTTTACAAACGCTACGCACCCTGTTAATTGAGTTAGTATGTGTCTAAGTTTTGTGCAAGATTTTGTATTGTTGTTCAGTACTGATTCATTGACAATTTAAATTTTTAACCCCTTACGGAGAATGAGTATTCAGCTAACATTGAAAATCAAAACATAAAGTTAAATATAAATATATTTTACACATATAGACATTGTCATTCTGGTGGGTAAATAAAATTATCCTTGGGTGTGTCACTGTTGCATTGTTTTAGAGAAGACACAGTAGACAAAAAGAACACTTAAATTCATTTAAAAATAGAAAGTGGTCATACAGATTAATAAAATTCAAACTTTCAAGACAAACACTTGAAAGTCTTTACTATGCAAGATTAAATTAAATAACAAAAAATGGTTGGCAAGAGAAACCAAAATTGTCAGTTCTTGAAGAGAGGAATCTATAGCAGTGATAGATGTAAAATAAAGCATTACATTGATGAAGCTATTAACCAAATAGAGATCATTATTTGTTAAACACATAGGATAAAGATATATGTTTTTACCTCTATAAACATGACACAATTCAAAATAAGCTCTAAGGACTAGTTTTGCATGCTCTGACAAGCCTTTGTAAACATATTCATTTCTTTCTAACTCTTCCAACTTCTTGACTAGAGAATCTAACAACAGATAAGTATTGAAAAGAAAATTAATTATCTACATACATAAAAAAAGATAAACACAGCACAATAAAGAAATGAACTTACTTTTAAAATAGACATTTAAAACTTAAAATAATTAAAATAGAGTAAAACTTTATTCATCCATATTCGAAACACGATACCTTTGGATAGCTGAAATTTTAGAGATATAATCATTTCAAAAACCAAGGATTTTCATCATAGTTATTCTTTTTAAATTTTTTTATCAATTAAAATAAATAATTAAAATCGCTGAAAATGTTGAGTAAATGGTTTTTTTATTCAAAGAATGTAAAAATTATATATAGTTCTTTTGAAATTGTGAAATTTATTATTAACCTTAGATAAAATGGTTGTCAATGTTCAGGGCACTTTCTTATCTGGACATAATTAGAGTAAACTCATAGTAAAGTTAACCTAGGCATAACCTATTATGTAAGGTTTTTTTCTAATTTGTTTATTTTTGCTGATAAAAGAGGGTCTGAGCAATGCTTACATGAGAAACTAAAGTTCCTTTATTGTCAAAAATCTCTTATAAATTTGAAAAATAATTCATTCAAAAAACGAATACTAAAATTCATAAGAAAACATTATATTTGAAGGAGAAACTTAATAAAAAAATCTTAAAAGTTGATATTTATTTTTTCAGTCCAACATTAGTTTTTTAAGCTCTTTCAAATACAAATGATTCTGGCCTGTTAGATTTGTTGCTCATCGAACAAATGAGTTAATGTGCATAATTAAATGCATAGAAAAAATTTAAGATGACGAATGAATCAATGAAGTTGGATCGAATTGATTTTGAAGATATGATGACAATGCAATAGATATGATAATGGACATGGTGAAATGGCTAGAGCAACCTTGCCAACGGTATCTGGGATAGTTTGCTTGCTTTTTGTTCTGCTTTGTTATTATCAATGATATGTTTGGCAATACTTGCAGGTCAACAGAATATAAGACATGACATGTCACACACAATTTAGTCAGCTGAAAGTGAATTTAAGAGCCAGCTCAACTTTTTTTTTAAATACTTTAATGGGTGACCTAACATCAGACAAATTATCAGATAATTTCAGATCTAAAAAGTCAGAGGGGGATTTACACTGTTTTGGAAAGAATTTAGTTAATGGAATCAAACCTTAATTGCCTTTTTTAACAATTAAAATAAAAAATAATATTGACATTTATTTAACGATGTTCCTCCTCAACTTGTCTTATAATCATGAGCAGTTGCCATTAAATTTATTAGCTTTTGTTATAATTTGAACTAAAATGAATGTGTTGCAATAGACAGAAATTTAAAGCTGGGGAATCATATTGTTTACAAACACTACATCAAGATAAAAGGAATATTATGCAAGAAAGGATAAAGATAAATCACATCCAAAAATCTACATAGAATGAAGGGGGAAAAACATACAATGGGAATTTAAAAAATTTTAAGAATTTGGTTTTGAATTCATCTCAAAGTGCATATCATACCATTACAAAGTATTGCTCGACTTAAACCCAGTGCATCTGCTGTGGCAGAGCTCATATTCTCAACAATTCTGTGCTTTACTTTTTTCAGAACTGAAAGGAATGTGAAAATATAAATAAACAAAATAGCAATTTTTCTTTATTTACACTAAGATTATTGAATTTAACTTACTGATATCTAATGTCTTCCCTTGTTTAGGATCAGCATGAAGTTTATTATAGGCTATTGAAACTTCCTCCTGCCAAAGATAAGATAAAAACATGTTCATTCAATATTTCATTGTTCATCCAATATTTCACAATCAATGGAATCAAAATTGAAAATTAGGCTTTATTACACAAATATACAACATTATATGCTTTATTAAATAAATATTATTAACAAATAATCGACATAACAACTACTGTCATTCCAATGAAGACTGATATTATCCAACAAAATGAGTGCACGCACTACATTTTGACAAAAAGTAATAAAATAAATTTTGAAAATATTTCAACTGATTAATTAATAAAAAAAAGTAAATTGTTTTAATTTCAATTAAATATGATGGACTTATTTTTGGTAGAAAAAACTCCAAAGAACAGACAATATTGCAACGTAAAATTATTACGTAGTAAGTAAAATGCATGCATATCGTCTCTTAATTATTAAATAAACTTCAATGTCTAAGCTAATTCTAAATCAGGATAGACATAAAAATACCACATTTTCAATTTTTAAAATAAACTTATAAAGAAAGTGAAAAAAATAGAATTTCCAAGCAATAGAAAGAAAAGTAATTGTCATTCTAAGGCAGGAAATCGGTAAAACCTACATATTTTTTTTTTGCTTAACAATAACAGCCGTAAATATGATTCTGTTTCTGGAAGCCATAAGAAACCTATTATCACAGTACCTACCTTAGGCAGTATATTAGGTACATATAACTAAATTTAATCAATCACTTTCTTTAATTGTTTATTTTTTAGAAGATAGGAATAATTTTCTGAAATAAAAATGTATAGAAGTAGTTGAAGATTATTCTGCTTTAGCACAGAAGAAAAAAGCTCAATAGACTGATTTTATAACAAACAATAAATATATTTTTAAAAAGCTATTTTTCAATTATTCTTTAAAAAAAAAAGAAAGTAAACTATTTGAAATAATCACACAGAGAGTATAAAAAAATTGCAATAGCTTGAAAAATTCTGATGTATGATTTGACGAAATAACGAAATGTATGATTTGTACGAATGACGAAAAATTTGCAAGTTAACTTACTTTTAGTTTCATTTTAAAGAAACAATTGAACTGCTTGTGAATAAATTGGGTAATTAAACTTTTTATAATAATAAACACATTTTTCATAAATTTTATTACACAAGGATTTAAAGTATCTATTTAGAAAAAAAATCCATAATTGATTCGGATAACTGTGATGATTAAGTACCAGCAGAATCAAAGAGCTTTATCCAGAGACACTGCATACATTTAAAATTTGCAAGGTGGAAAGTCAAAGTAAGCTTACAAAGGGATCATAACCATATGTGGAAAAAATTGGGGAAGCACCTACCAAAGGACTGATTTAATGAAACTTGTACGGCAAAGGGACAACTTTTACAGCTACAGTAATTAAAAAGCATATTTAAAAACAGAGAAAGGTTTTGATCAAACATTTACAATTTGTTTATTGATATTTTGAAAAATTTCACCTTAAAAGAAACAGTGAATCCAAAGAATAGTTTAACCTAACTAGGTATTAGGTTTAAAGCAAGGAAAAGAAAGAAAAAAATGGGGTCTAATAAATTTTTCGGTTTAAAAAAAAATCTTTTTAATAATAATTCATAATTTATTTATAAAAATTAATTTACACTTTATAGTATCTTTAATATAAAATTCATTTGTGTTGTGTTTCAATAATAACAATATTACGTTAACATCAAAAGGAAAATCAAATTTGGATTTCAATTTATTTTTTTTTAAATTATAAATTTTTGCATTTCATAAAAATTTAAAAGAATGTATCATTTATGAAATAAGTAGGAATCAATCATCAGATTGTACCCATCTTACTGCACTGATCCACATTCGGTTACTTACCAAATCATGCTTTTTTTGTTTACCCTTTTGCGGTAATTTTTCCATCTCCACATAACACTAGACGAAGAACCTGTCAACAGCAATGTCAGATCCCCCCCTCCCACTCATATTTATTTTGCTTTTAAGGGGACATGGGACCTTGAAATCATAAAATTTTCAAAAAAAATTTTTTTTGTTAAAAATATAAAGATAGTCAGCCTGAATCACGTGTTGTTCAAATTTTTTCGATACGATGATTTTTTATGATTTTATAGCTATTTTTCTGAAAAGTGGGCGTGGCACTTTTGACGTTCCATAAGCTGTCTGTTTGTTTACCTTGTAGTTATCAAGCTTATTTTGAATTTTTTTTATGTTCAAATCAATATTTCTATAAAATATTTTTTAATTAGTATAGCATATAAATTAATTAATTAATATAGCATTAATAAATTAATTAATTTATAAAAAACATTAATAAATTAATTAATTAATATAGCATTAGTATATAAATTTTCTAGCATGTTATCGAAATTCTGCAATATGCTTTTCCTATGTCAATGTCAATAATTTTTTTATTTATCTGGTATCAAATATATTATTTGTTTTATTAAAATTATAGAGAATAATGTTTTTAGTGTAATTTTTATGCACACAAAAATAATCTTTTTTCTTTGTTTCAAGGTTACATATGACATATTGATATGATGCATAACGAACAATATTTTTATGTAAAAATCGTTTGTATTGGTAAAAATTTAGCATTTATTATATTAAGAATACATCGGAAGTTCTTTTTATATTTTAAGCATGATATTATAGCTGTTACAGTGAGTTTTAGTTAATTTACACAAAAAAAGTAGTTTTTCTCCGTTAACTTTTTTTGCATAATTTACATCTATAATTTGTCCCTTGTGTCTGAAAAATTGAAAATTTTGCCTGAAAATTTTTCATATGCTTCATATGACTGTTATAAAGACAATGTAGCATTGTTTTCACGAAATATTAATTATAAAGTTTTTTATACAACTTTAACTGTAGGAGGAAATGAAAATTTTCGAAAAAAAAGCGTCAAAACTAAAAAAAAAAAAAATTTCTCAAAATCTGTTGAAGTGAAACAATAACTGATGCTAGAGAGTCTTTATATCATCATTATCTATCTGTAGAAAAAATTTTAAATTATTTGGATGAAATTTTAGACACAAGGGACAATTTTTGTATTTTTTTAAATTTTCATATTTTATTAAATTTTTAAAAAAATTTTGACCAAAATTGTTTTTACTTGGCCTATTTCCTAAAATATGCTAAAAAATAAATAAATTATGTTCATAATAGTAAAATTAAATTAAAAAACAAGTTTTCATAAATTTTCATTTCAAAGGTCCCGTGTCCCCTTAAGTTATAATTTTAAGATAATAACTATTATTAGCATTGGTATCAGTTATATTTCTCATTTGTAAACAGACTCATAAATTTCAAATTCTAGACAAGAAATTTAATTATACCAATGCTATTGTTAGAGTTACTTGCATATCATTTATAACTTATTTTTCTCATGCTGGATACAATAGCAAACCATAAGTTTGAGTTAAGTATGTAGCATAGAAACTATGCAGACAGACAGGATTCATTGAACAGATTTGTTGCACATCTACACCTGTTTTTTAAACAATTTTTTCTCAATTTCAAAATGCCGGGTGCAAATGCACAACAAACCTGTTCCAAACTCACTTTAAAAATGCTTGGCTAATTTCGTAAACAAAAATTTTCACAATTGTTTGACTTAGAATTTCTTCTTAAATTTACAATGAACATTTGATGGTCGGCTATTGGCCAAGTGTAGAAAAAGTGCATTTAGATCATGTTACTTTTGGTTGCTAGGGATGTGAAAAAAGTTTTTCTTTAATGTTCTATTTCTTTTTGGGTTGTTATTAAATATATGAAATATATTATTAATAGATTATTCAAGTAAAAAAAGTTTACCTTAACAGTTTTAATCATTTTGGCTACTTCCACTTTGCTCTTGCCTTTAACCGTTTCTCCGTTGATGGCAGTTATTTCATCTCCGCACTCCAAGGTTCCATCCTTCGCAACTGGACCATTCTCAGAAATTTGTACTAGGTAGAGGCAAGGGCAAAAAGGTGCTCCTCCTCCAATACTTATTCCAATCAAATTCTTGTCATCCTTCTGAAGATTGATGCACCCAGATGTTAGGGTCATACCCCTATAAACAAATCATTTATTAAAAGTAAAACCCAAATACATGCATTAATATTTAAAAATAATCCACAGATATACACACTTTAAAATATTCATACAAACATAATAAACATTGTAAAAAACTCAATTCAAATGAACAATTATTTTACTCAAATATCAAATACTAAACTTGTCAAATACATAGAAACCTGACAAGTTGACCAAACATGTCAGTTGACCTCTGTAATAAAGAACCGAATTTATCCAATACATATAAATCAAATGAATGAAACCTTTGTAACCTGAAAGTCTGTCTATCTCTTAAGTTAACTACTCATATAAGTAAACTTTGATCGCTATTTTTAAACTCTTCATATGATGATAAAAAAACCTACTCAGAGATTTGTTTATACTTACATATTATGTGTTGAACCTTCACGAAATTAGTGAAATAGTATTTAGACAACCTAAATCTCTTTATGAGTTGAGCATAAGGGAAACTTATATAAGCTTTTGCAATAAATAGGTTTTTAAGTAAAATAAAATAAATTTTAAAATCGAGAAAAAAAGGTAGTTTTCTTATTACACATGCACCATTAGATATTTTAAAAAAATATTTACAACGAATTACTGATGTGTATAATAAACAAAATATCTATATCTAATATTTTTAACTGACCAGTTTAATATTTGACGCCCGGTGGCTGAGTGGTAGCGCTTCGCGCTGCCGTGCCACAGGTCCTTGGTTCGATCCTTGGGCCGGGCAAGGCCGACTCAGCCTTTCATCCCTTCAGTGGGTCGATAAAATGAGTACCAAGCATGCTTGGGAACTAACACTGGGGGTTCCGCGTTCGGCTGACCACCTGACCGGAACATATGCTCCTGCACCCCAGAGCCCAGGGTCAAGAAAACTGAGATGGGCACAGTCGGCCTTGGCCCTCTTAATGGGCTGTCGCGCCACTGAGTTAGTTTTAGTTTAATATTTAAATTTATGCAACATATTACAATTTATTCTGTTATTATTTTCCTTTCTTAACATTTATGAGATATTTTCTAAATATAATTTTAAAATCATGTTAAAAAATTGCATTTATCTTTATTTTACTTCAAAATATAAGATATTTATAACAACATAAATAACATACTACAGTGGAACCCCGATTTTACGTTGTCCGTTTCGTACGTTATCCCGCTTCTTACGTCATTTTCTGCTGATCCGTGAAAATTGCCTATACCGACAATGTTAAAAAATCCCGGATTTTGCGTTACCCCTTTTATGAAAATCCCGCTTGATGCGTTTTTCTACAAACAGATCAAAAAAAAATTTTTTTATTCTATTCGAAATGTTTTTGCTCATTTTTCCGTGCTAGCATACCAAATTAGATTTTCAGTCGGTTTTGTTTGAGTTTCAAAGCTATAGCATTTTATCTCATTTTCGAAACCTCAGTCATCGTGTTCTTTTCTCGAAAGAAGATGTCGAAACGAAAATGCTTTTCTCTAGCCGAAAAGGCTGAAATCATCGAAAAAGCTAATGAATTTCATGGCACTAAAGTTGATCTTGCTAAATCTTTGGGTATTGCTTATTCAACTTTGCAAATGATTTTAAAGCAAGAAGCTTCAGTAGAACTGAACGCTGAAAAACTCGGAAAATATGCCAAGAAGAGAAAAACCCTTAAAACATCTCCGTATGATGAGTTAGAAAAAATTTTAATGAACTGTTTCAAGGAAGCCAGAGCAGCAAAGATTCCTATATATGGATCCATCCTGAGAGAAAAGGCGCTTGAAATTGCTGAAAGGCTTAAACTCCAAGGCTTCAGTGCCTCAAATGGCTGGATCGATCGATTAAAAAAAAAGGAACAATTTATGCTTCAAATCTATCTGTTGCGAATCCGATAGTATAGATATGTCAATTGTGTAACAGCGGAAAGAAGAAACTCTGCCAAATTTATTAAAGGGCTATAATCCAAGTGAAATATTTAATGCGGACGAAACGGGATTGATTTTTAACCTATTGCCAAACAAGACATTGACAATTAAAGATGAAAATTGCCATGGAGGAAAGCTTTTAAAAATGTGCTTTTATGTTTTGCTCTGTGCAAATGCCAATGGAAGCTAAAAGTTAACGCCTCTTGTGATCGGTAGAGCAGAGAAACCACGGTGTTTCTAAAATATCAAAAGTTTTCCTACCGATTACACTTCAAACAAAAAAGCATGGATGACGCAAGCATTATTTAAAAAGTTTCTTAAAAAACTGGATAAGAAAATGAATTTTCGAAAGCCCAACATAATTTTATTCCTAGACCAATGCACTGCTCATTTAAACCTTAAATTGAAAAACGTGCGAATAGAGTTTTTTCCAGCTAACTGTATGAGCAAACTTCAACCACTGGATTTAGGAATTATACGATCATTTAAAGAGAGTTGCCGGAAGCAACTGGTTAGAAAATCTCTAATGTTTCTTGATTCTGGTGAATTTCAGGATGCTTCTAAGGCAAAAATTAATGTTCTTGAGGCTCTTAATTTGATATCTTCAGCTTGGGACAGTGTCGACATAAAGTGCATTATCAATGGATTCATTAAAGCAGGATTTTCAAAATCGGAGGAGGAGAGCGCTGTTGTTTTGGAAGAAGAAGAAGGTAGCGTGTTTGAAGTTGAGGACCTTCCGGAAGTCGATGATGCATACATCGACTGTGACACAGATATCATTACTTCAGAAATCCCTTTCATAAGTGATTTAATGCCTGATTCCGACGATAGTGCTGATGACGATGAAATAACAGAAGACGTGCGAACAGCTGGTCAAGCGATACAAAGCATAAAAACTCTAAAACAATTTTTACTTGCAAATGCAAATCACGAAGCAAATTTGCAAAAACTTGATAGTATTGAACGAGCTGTATACGAAATTGTAGCTAGAAACGAAAAGCAAGTATAGATTACTCATTTTTTCCACTAATTTAACTGGTAGGTGTTCATTTTTTAAAATATGCATAGATTTTTCTTAACCCCGATTTTACGTTATTCCGCTTCGAGCGTTTTTTATCGCTAGTCCGACAGAAAACGTAAAATCGGGGTTTCACTGTATATATTTTAGAATAACATGCTATATGAGATAATGAAAAAAAAATGACTCATAAATAATATGGTATATATATTAGGATAACATTTTAATAAGAATGTAAAAAAAAATTAGGATAACATGTTAATCATCTGACTAAATTGACCACTAAAGTAAAGCAATGTAAGTGATCAACTTACACAGGCATAACTATATTTGGTACTTGGCCAGCATTGGATAAATTATTTTTATTAAAAATTCTTATTACATTTTTTTGAGTAAATAAAATTAAGAAATTTAAAAAATTTTGAGTCTTAAAATGATATGTTTAAATTATTTATATAAGTTTGCCACAAAAAATTCATTAAAATAGTGTCCGGTTATGTTTACTTTAAATTTCAAAGTCGCTTTCGAAATGTGAATTCTTTGGACTTCAAATTACCATATGCAACAAAAATAAACCTTTTCCTAGAAGAAAAAATTTTAAGCTCTGTTGATTAGATTTAAGATATTGATTAATATCTTAAATCTACTTTAATCATGTGCAGGTGATAAAATTTTACTAAAAATAATAATAATAATAACTATAAAGATATTGCTCTATCAATGTTAATACAACTAATTTCGTGTTAGTGTTATTCTTCATTTTACTGATAGTATTAAATTAGAATTTAAGTATAATTGCATTTTACACAGATAGATGGTGGTTGAATGTGTTCAATCAAGTTGGATATATTGTAAGTAAGGCTAGAGATAGTAACCCAATACTGTCGACCATCAAGAAACACTCATCAGATTGTTTAAAGTAAAAAAAGTGTGACATTGTTTAAATGGTTACTACATGACATATATTGATAAAAAAATGGACTTTAATTCCCTTTCTTCAAAACAAAGAAGCAAAGTAACAAATAAATGAGAAAAAAATTTAACTCTTAACTTAATTCTGTTAAAGAAGTTTTATTTTAAAAATAGCAAAGATGGAGTTGCATTGTAATTTAAAAGCAATTGAATAAATGTTAAATATTTTTCTCATCAATTTATAATCTGATGGCAACATCTTCTATGTTTGCAACAAAAATCAGCATGTTTCCAATGAAGGGAACCTTTTTTTTTTTAATGAAGTATGTAGTTTACATACCATTTTACTTTTTTAAACCAAACAGTTACCGTATTGCAATTTGTATTAATTTTCTTATTCATACAATGGATTGCATAGCCCTAAAATTCTACATAAAACATTGTAATCTTGTTCTTCTGTGCTCAATTATCTACCACAAACAACAACTTTAAGGCAAGATTTCATAGTTGTAAGAGTGACTGTTTTCCCATAAATCAAATGACATAGATTTCATTTTTTTGCATGCATCAAGGTAATTTCTCTCCATAATGTAACATATAAATATACATATGTTAAAAAAAATTCTAAACTTCAATTTTGGAAAAGAAAATGATATCTTAAGACATTTCTGAAGGCATAAAATTTTGCAAGAGATCGCTTTGAAACTCTATACGAAGATTTAAGCATTTTTAAAGCGAAGTTAATATTAAGGCTCAATTTATAACAATGCCAAAATCTGAGTCTTCAACTGAATAAATGTGAATTAACTGATGCAATTCTGAATTATAATTTTTATTCAATAGTTTCACTGGCCCATAATATTGTGCACTTATTAAAAAAAAAAAAACTACAAATGTTTACTGTTGAGAACAAAATGAAAACTATTATGAATGTTTTGTGTAAATTTTTTTAGCAGAAAGAAAAAAGAACAAAAATAAATAATACAAAACAATAAGTTTTGAAAAACAAAGCAAAATAAATAAAAGGAAATAAAAGCATATTACTAAATAGCATATTAAAATAAACAAGCCAAAACAACAAAACAAAATCAACAAAATAACAAAAACAAATGAAATTAAGCAAAACAAAGTTACATGCGATCTTCCATGTACTGAAAATAAGGCCCACATTCATCCGGATCAGACATATGGATTTTTGAATAATCTGTTGAAAACATCCTCACCACCTTAGAAAATAAAAATAAAACACTCATAATAAAACACTCATCAACATGTCAGATTGCGATAAAAAAAATTTAAAAAAAACTTTTAACATTTTTATTTGAATTTGGAATGTAAATGTAAAATATATGTTACTGTTGTTTGTTAATTATTCAATTTGCTTTGATAGCAACCAAAATAAAAATAGCTTTTCAAAACTGTATAAGTTAGAAAATATAAATAAAATGATTTATAATTCATAAGCAAAAATGGTTTTTACACTACCTAAATTGTAATGTGTAATAATTTTGTTCTTAACTACCTCTAATTAGCATACCTAGTAAATATCCAATACAAATAAGATAAATGCACACAAATCAACTATAAAATATTGAACAGGACAAAATATTAGATACAATTAATATATTATACGAATAACAGTCACTGATAGAATAACATGAGAGGATACATGCCAAATACCTGTTGATGACTTTCAACAATGTATAAGATTTGATAACGTCCGATGTTGTTAAAAATTATAGGAAGAATATTATTTTGAAAATTTTCTATTATTTATATATACACCACCTAAGCTAAGTAAAAGTGCCTTTACCTGAGATTTCCCTACCTGTAAATTAGACAGATAGCATTATAAATTGGCAAGATTTTGGTCGCTTATAGCTAGATTTTAGAAAGAGGGTGAAAGATTCAAAAAACTAATTATTGAATTACATAATTTTATCTTTTTTAAATTTAATAAAGAAGTCATTGTAAGGTTAAACAGTGTTAATATGTAGAAGAAGTTGAAATCTTGTTTTTTATTTAAAATAATACAGTTTAATAAGTCAGAGTCAAGATTGCCTATATGACTTAGCACTGTACATTGGGATATTTATTACATATAAAATTTTTCACTTAACTATTATTTCAATCTCCATTTTTTGTCATTAGAAAATCTCATAAATAATTCACTTTGCCTGTTTTCTGTAATAACATAATTCTCCAAAATAAGTGGGGTAGCCTATTGTAAATTTTTACCATTTAATCGACTATTACATTTCAGTTTAAAGAATATTAAAAAGCTAGGGAAGATTACAGTAAATACGTCAAAACTGTCTCTAAGTTTTGATGACTTGATGGTGGTTTTTAGCAAAAAACTAAAAAAGAAATCAAAAGGTATAAATCACAGCCACCGTTGGGCAAAGTAGAAAATGTTTTTCTTTTATATTTTTAAAAATTAAAAAGCCTCTTGACACCTTAGGCAGAGTAGTAAGCCTGAACTTATACTGATGTGGAAATAACCCCTTAAGTCATACGAGTTCTTACAGTAAGTAAAATGCCTTTAGTAATTTATAGATAAAATAATGTTTTAGAAAATCCAATAGAAAGATTTGCTAATAAAATTGTGAATACAAACAAAACTTCATATTTCTAACCTAAATTGTGGTTTGTTAGAACAAGTTTTATAAGAATAAAACTACAGAAAGCTTAGATCGAGATTCTTCCGAAAGTGCGAACAAATTTGAGATTTTTAGAGGCTACGACAGGGATAGGAGTTAGTGTAACAAATACCTTCAGTTGTTGTGCATATCAATCTAAAATACAATAAAAAAATGCTACGGAAATTTATAAAATTTTTGCATAAAAGCAAATACACTTCAAAATTTGTACAAAAAATTATAATTTGTACACGCATTCTCCTTAATGTGTATTGAATTCGATTTGTTGAAAACAAAAAGCGTATTCACTAACTAAATATTTTTTAAATCAATATATTTAAAATTGCATAAGGAGCTTTTTACATTTTATCTTCTTCCATAAAAAATGAATCATCGTTTTCCAAGTCTAACATTTTTATTTCTTGATATAATACACAGCAATTGAATTCTTGTTAAATTATTATAAGCCGAAAGAAGAACAAAAAAACAATTGAACCCCACATCAACAAAAACAAACAACAGTTTCGGTTAACGTCTATAACATTTGTTCGATGTTTTATTAATTAAAAATGTTAAGGTATGATTACAAAATGCACAATACATTGAATACAATATATATTTTTAAAAAACAGTTTTTAGCTGTCAGTAGTGTGTCAAATTAACTTATTTAATGAATTTATGAGTCTAGGTAAAAAGTAAGAGATTACAAGCGTTTCAACATACACATACAACTGCAACTTCAACTTCCACGTCGATTGTTTGCAAGTTATTTTTTGTTTACATTATACTTTAATCGTCATCGTTTACCTCATTAAATTCACGCATCATGGAGATTTTAATCTAAAAAAATAAAAGAATTGAACCAGTTGTTCCCATTTTCTACCAGTAATCACTAATACTGTTTTTTCCTTATGGGTCTTTGGTACACCTGCCACATAACTAAATCCTTTTTCACGCGTGAAGCTTATCGAAGGAACAGTTCCATCTCTCTCTTATTGCTTGAAACATGAGAAAATAAATAATTAGCAAATATTTAATTCTTTTCTTATTTATTTCAACCATGGGAGAGGTTTTAGTGTTGCTATTTCTATCATCTGCCATGCTAATAGGATGTTATATGGCAGGAATGATTCCATTGATTGTATCTTTGTCTGAGGTAATCACTCATGCTATGTTCTTTGGTTGCCTATAAAATTAATATTTGCATACATGTCACATTTTTTAAAAATAAAATCTTGTATTTTATTGTAAGCAATCTAAATCAGAGTATTTTTTTCCTTCCCTTTTCTGAATAAAAGATTTATTGCATGTCAAAAAAACTAAAATCAATAAATGTTAGAAACAAATGAGAAATTTAAAACAAATCTATATCAATTTTACTTGGTGCACATAAAACTCTTCAGTGATTTTTTTAAAGCTTGATGTGCTGTATTAATTATTGATTAATAGTAAATTTAAATTGAATTATTATATTTTATTAAATTAATTTTAATATTGATAAATAGAAAGGGAATTTTTAGTAGTTATAACAAAACATGAATTGGAAGCGGGAACGTTCTTGCTTTGGCCAAGGCTTTGCATTTGCTGTTAGAACAGATGGAACAATACAATATTGATTTGATTGCCATTCAGGAGATTTTAGAGAAGTCAATGGAATTTGACATTGAGACATACCATCTTTTTATTGATTTTAAGGCTGCTTTAGTATCAAGAGAAATTATCTTTTTGAAGCACAGAATACCTTCGAAACTCATTAAATTGACGAGACTTACATGGAAAGATGCAAAGTGTAAGATTAAGTTTCTGGGGTCTGTCAGAAAATTTTGACACATTTATAGGTGTTTAACAGGGAGATTCTCACTCCTATCTTTTTAATATTACACTTCAGAGAGTTATTCGTGATTCAAACATCAATACCAGTGGTCACATTTTTACTAGATCAGTACAACTACTTGCATATGCTGATGATATTGAGGAAATTGCTCGTTCCTTTCCTTCCCTGAAAGAGGCATTTCTTGTCCTTGAGGTGGCTGCAAGACAAGTGAACTTAGTCATAAATGTAGAGAAAACAAAATATATGTTTTTCTCAAGAAACAGAGTCCCAGTCCCCTATCTTGAAATAGATTTGAAACAGTAAGGAGTTTTACTTACTTAGGATCAATTATTACTATTGACAACAGAATGACTCCTGAAATAAAAAATTGACTATCTCTGGGCTGAGAAAATTTATTAAATCTAGGTTTCTTTCTAGTAAAACAAAATTTTTAATCTACAAAACTCTTGTCTGGCCAGTTTTGACTTACGCTTCTGAAACTTGAACAATGACAAAACTGGAGGAAAATTGTATCGCAATATTTGAGAGAAAGATTTTGTGGGTATACTTGGTGGTGGGAATGAAAGCAATAACTGGAGAAGGAGATTTAACTTCCTACTGTACAAGATTTATAAGCAACCCAATATTATTAAATACATATAAATAAATAGAATGATTTGGATGACCCACATGATTCGAATTAGTGATGACAATATAATAAAAAGGAAGCCCACTGGAACAAAAAAGCAGGGAAGGCCACAATTGAGATGGGCTAACTCAGTGGAGTCCGATTTTCTTCAATTAATGAAAAGAATTTGGAGATCAAAGATAAATCTGAAGCCATTCTGGAGAAATCTTCAGAGGAAGGTATTGGGCTGTATGTCCATCTATGATGATGTAACAAAAACAATTATGTTATAACTTCTCTCTTTCACTTTTTCTTTGTTACTTTCTTTGGCACAGTTATTTTCTTTTTCAAATTTGGCGTTAGAGTTAGGATTGTAAAACAATTGAATTTCCTGATTATTTTTTTTATAACAAAAATGCCTATAATTTCATTATAAGTACTATGAATCATAGTGTATGATGACTTAAAAAAATAATACATACATTATGATTTGTAGTTTCAAAAATTACACATTACACTGCTAGTTTGACTTTATGTTATGCATACTTCGGTTAAGGGTCGCTATAGATTAGAAGAAGTTTTTTCAAATGTCTAACAAATCAGGTAAAGGTATTTAATTGGAACATTTAGATATTCTTAAAAAATTTTAATAATTTCTTCTGAATTTTTTTGTTGTTGTTTACTTTATATCAATGAATAGATTATAAAGAGAAAAAAAAAAAAACAGATTTTGACAGCTCTCACACATATATTTAAATTTATTTATAAAAGTATTTTTAACTAAAAAGTTACTTTACCCTTCGTTATTTTAAAAATGAATCAAATACATTAGTTTTCAGTATTAACAAAACAGTATATTCACCATGACCAATAAACCAATTGCTTTTAAAAATAACTAATAATTAAAAAATAATAAGGATAGATACCTCATAGATTACTGGAAGATAAGAATATTATCCATTATGCTTCATGACAAGAGTATTTTTCTATAAAATATATTGCTTGGTTTGTAAGTTTATATTTAAAAAATTATTTGTCTTTAATGTAAGGTAAAAGTCTTGTATTGTGTTTTATTTGTTATAAATGCATAAATATGACTGAACTGAAAATCAGCATGATTTTATTAAAATAAGTGTCATCGATTAGGCGAATTGGAATGAAATTTTTCTTGTAAGTGCTTATTACATTACAGCCACCTTAGTATAAAAAAGTGGTATACAATGTAGCAATTCTCTTACTTAATCTTTCTGTTAAGAGCAAAAATCTACAGAAAAATGAAATGTCGCACAAGTGTTTTCAACTGCATTTCGCCTTAAAAGAAATAAAGGGTATTTCAATTATATATGTGCCTGGTGCCTTTACTATGTGCAAAAATAATTAAAGGATAATCATAATACTGCATTTGAATTAATTGTGATAAAATGTACTTCTGAGGATTAAAAAAAAAACACTTAGGTAAAAGCACTTCTTATAGTTTTAATGTATTTCTTTTGATTGCAGGACAAATTACAAATTGTTTCAGTCTTGGGAGCTGGACTTTTAGTTGGGACTGCCCTCTCTGTGATTATACCAGAGGGTGTTAACACATTATACTCAACACAATTAAGTAAGTTGCTTTCGTGTTTGATCTTAAATGCCAGGCTTGAATAAAGAAAGCATTGTTTACACTCTGTTTATGTCTCAGATCCTTAGCAAATATTCATAGAACTGTTTTAAGAAAAAAGTTTCTCAGACTCAATCTAAACAAAAGCTTTAATGTTAACAAACTATTAAAACTTTGAGATATTTGTATTCAAGCTTGCGTTTGAATTGAGTCTAAAAGCTTTTTCTAGAAAAGTGTTTTTTTTTTTTTTGGTCTTCATAGCTGTGGTTGTAAACATATGAGGTTTATCTAAATGATGCTATCAATATTATCTTTTTTTCGTAATTATCAACATGAACATGAAGCTAAATTAGTCACGTCTTGTTGGCTCAGAACCACCAAAGAACAATTATCAGTGTTCCTTTGGACAAGCAATCGATGCTAAAAAATGACATATTACTGTTTTTTTTTTTACTTTCAATTTTTAGTTTTATACAGTTTTAATGTCACAAAATAGCATCATTTCATCAAAATTGAGAACATTTCACATTCTTTGTATGGTAATTTTCCATTTAAATCTACTTTATTTACTTTTTTTTAACAAACTAATAGAAACATTTAAACTGGCCAGTGAAAATGTAACATGACTGTACATCTACAGCTAAATTAAATTATATTTTATTTCAACAGAGCAGCTAGAGGCTTTGAAGCACATTCAAAAGGAAGTCTTAACTCAAGAGTCAGTTTCTCAAGCGCACATTCCAGAAATACATGACTTTGAGCCCCATTCTGTCATTGGGGTTGCCTTAGTCTTAGGATTTATATTCATGCTACTAATAGACCAAATAAGTTCAGCTCACAGCCTACACTCCTCAACAGCTGGTAAGTCTCCTATGAGTGGAAGATATTTTTAAGATAGTTTTAAAATTATAAGCTGTTTAATTTGTAACAAAAAACACTATCCAGGCCATTCAGCAACTGAGAAAAATGCATCTCAGAAGTTTAAATTTGACATACTTTCGTCACTTTTAAATATGTATTTAATGCTAGCTTTTTTTTCCTTTACATAATCTTACATTGCACTTTGTTTTGCTGTGCGAAAGATATACTATTTTGAGACTTGATATTATGAAAGAATGTACAAGAAGTAAGATAGATAAGAAATATTTGCTGATTAGTTCAAGAATAATGAAGTCCACTTTGTCGTCTGAAAAAGTGCAGCTACAAGGTTAAAATTTGACATGCTGAAAAGACCATTTTTGTTTATGCATTTAACACAATTTTTTTCTTAATTCTTGTTTGTTAAAAAATTATTGAAATTTTAAGTGCTTTTTCTTGAGATTTTTCACTTTATTTACTTTAAATAATAATGTTTTCAATATTTAGGCAAATTTATTCATCTCTCGCATGATCTTTATTTTATAAATTCTTATCAAAAGTAACAACAACAAAAAAAGAAATTTTATGTTGCCAGATATATCTTAACCTTTATATTGAAATTTTTAAAAATATAATAACTTAATTTTAAAAAAATGAATCCATTTCCAATTCAAACTGTTATAGGGATTAGTCTCATTAATAAGTAAAATTGCTTTTTACTAGTTCTATGTTATGTCACACGTTTTTTTTTTTTTTTTTTTAAATATACTTAAATTTTTTTCAGATCCAGATAATTTGTCATGATTATTAACGAAATGTTCTTTATTTTTATGGAAAATATTGACTTTAAAAAATAAAAAAAAATATGAATGCAAAAGAATTATGAGGGGTTTTGAGCGGGGTTAACAGGAGGCAGAGCCTTTTAGTGGTTAGAAAATAAAGTAAGTTCATAAAAACGAATGCAAAAGTCAGTCTTTGTCCCACATAGCATAAGTTTGTCAATAATTCCTTATGATTCTTATTCTAGGTTTTCCTTAGTCTGTGGTAAAAAATTTGCAAAATCTATGTAATTTTGTGTGACTGAAAATGTGAAAGGCATCATCACTTAAAAAAGTAGTTTTAACTCATATGTATTCATTGTGATATTAAAAAAGATATATGCCAAAAAAATAATAATTTTCGTTGGATAAAATACAATGGATGGCTGAAATTTTCTGACACAAATAAAATAGTTTTTTATTTTTATAATACTATATAATAGTGTAATCTGATGGAATTGATACTAAAATCAAGTAATAATAGTTCTCTATTTGTCAAGTAAAATGAAAAATTTTAAATGCATTCTGTTTTTTGAATAAAACTTATATCTGCTAAACAATTTATGTTTTGTTTAAATCTGTTACAGATGTTGAATCTTCCTCTAAGCAGGATCGTCATAAAATTACTGCTACTATAGGACTTGTTGTACATGCTGCTGGTATGTTGTACTTTCATTCATTTTATATTGTTATTACTATAATAGAATATCTAAGAGCATTGGGGAGCTTAAGGAGGCGCTGTATTGCGAGAGGCATTTTTTATGGTTCATTTTGTTTTATATGTATTGGTACTGGCAAATACGATATAGGCCCTATCTAAATTTTGATAAAAATCACAATGATGTTTGTATGGGGGCTAAAAAGTTGCCTGAAAAAATATAAATTGCATTCATTAGGAAATCGACACTTGATAAGGCTTAAATGTTACAGGATATGGTTATGTATAAATGACCATTATATCATGCAAATAAAGAAAGGAAAATTTATAAAAATTAAATAATAATTTTGAGTTATTAGAATCTCTAAGTGCAATTGCTGCAGATGCAAGAAAATAAAAATTATAATCTACCCACAGAATGACATCATATAAAGTAAGTCATTTAATAAAAATAGAAAAATCTTTGATGATTTAAAATCTAAAGATCTTTAAAATGATTCACCAGAATTGTCATCAGAAATAAGATCTAAATATTCAGTATTCAGATCTGTTAATGTTATCATTAGAATAGTGTTCATTTCCATTAAGAAAGAATGCAAAAATCCACTTTTGTTGCCATCAAGCTCATTTGAGATTCCTCACCTCTTACAAGAGATCATTATTTTTTTATTTTATAACAGTCATTGAACAACCAAGTCAATTTTTTGGGTTTACGACTAGTAATGTTCAACTCTGTAGCCCTGTAATTTTGAACCCAATCCAGAAGACAAGGGAACTTATGGATCAAGTATTGGGAGAATTTCACTTTCGTTGGAGGTCTTTTTAATGGAACTAACCCGCATTTGCATCACATAGAAAGGTAAACCTCCCACTGTTAGCCTGGCGGCAAGGGGACTCTAACCCATGATCTGTCTACCACCAAGGATATTTTATGCAGCACTGTGGTCGGTGCAAGCCGGAAGCAGAATTTCTATCGACCAGCCAAACCGAACGCTCGATCCCCGGAATCATCACGGTTCAAGAGTTCATTATAGCCATCTCCAAGCAGTAGTTAAAGCCCCCAAGTCAATAATATCTTAATGGGAGGTACATTTTGAATTCCCGGATGGTGTTATTTCCTACTGCTGAATAACTTTTCCTACTCTCCTTACTCCGCTTTCAAAGAATGCCATCCAGCACGCATCAGCGGATAGTTCAAGACTTGTACAACTTTATTCACCCAATCTCTCATGCACTTTCTATTGATATTAAAATGTTTTAACAAAAATGAAGCTTGTAATGAATTTAGTTGAAATTTAAACCATTACCCTTATGTCATTTTATAGCTTTTAATTATGGCTTTTAATTTTATGCCTATTATGTACAAAGGGAGATTAAACATCTTGCCTCTAGAAATGATGGATACAATTTGATTCTTTAGTCACTGTAAACGTGTGCATGTTTCATTATGCACCCCATCCATTTCCTGTTTTTCTTTTTAAACCATGATTCTAATAAAGGGTGGGATTGCATGTCTTTTACTCTTTTTCCAATGAATTCCTGAATAAATGCATTAAATAGATTTGTTTCATGTATTTATTCTTCAGTTAAAAAGATTCAATTCTGCTGCCTCTATGACCCCCCTTCCAAATGTTAGTACAGCATATATTAAGTTACAACTTGCTACATCGGAGCTATAGTTTAATTGCAGCTCAGATTTTCTTGTTTAGATATGCATTCGCTTTTCTTGTTATTTTTCATTCGCTTGTAGTTTGGCAATAGTTTCTTTGTTTTTGTAGATATTTTTATTTGAATATTTATATTTAATTGCACTTACTATACTGTTATGTATATTATAGTATTGAGTAAGTTATTTTTAAAAATGCTTTGAAATTTAAGTGATTTTTATAAATTTTTTGGAATATAATAAAAGTTATTATAGAATCATTTGTTATGTGTCTTTAAAAACATGTAACATGTCTTTGAAAAAAAATTTGGCACAGATTGGCTTGGCTTTTTTAACATATTAGGTCAGCTAATACAGAGGATATGCAGTGTGGAAATTTTTCATTCAAAGAGAAAATGTGGTGACCTTTCTACAAACCCCACCTAGAATGAACCCTGCTTTATATCTTATCTTTATATATCCAGTTTTTTTTTTTTTTTTTTTTTTTTTTTTTTTTTTTTTTACCTTCTCTTTTGAAAACGATTAGATTTTCAGTCTTAGTAATTAATATAAATGTATAAATCTCTGCTCCTAAAAGTCTCAAATTTGTAGAAACAAGTTAGTCACTATAATACAATAAAATATTTATGCAAATTTCTATGTTCTAAGAAATTTGTATTAAAAGCATTTTTTGAAGCTGAATAAATAATTTTCTTCTAATTTGTAAATTGATTTAAAGCTATGATTTTTCTTTTAAAAAAAATACTCAGTTGAATTAAATTAACTGATTTAAATTTATGTGACCCTGGTTTAGAATAGAAATACTTGTTTTTACAAGTTTTTAAAACGAACAAAAAATAACATTTATTCTAATTATGTACCACAATATGTTTTTCGAATTTTTTATTTCATTCATCTTCTGATATTTGCTGGATATTGTGTTCATATACATTTAGTTAGTCATTATAGTTACCTATTAAAATGTACTATTTTCTTTTATAGTTGAAGAGGTATATTATTAATGAATAATATAAAAATGATACCATAAATGTTAAGTACTACTGATGACTGGGTGACCAATGCATATACACTCATGATCAAAAATAAAGGAATGTGTTATTTAAACAAAGAGGGCCTTATTTTGCTCAGTTATTTTGCTCTGAATGTACATTATTACAATATTTATTCTCATAAGATGTATTTAAAAAAATGAAGGTTAAAGGAAGAAATTTACGAATGAAAGGTTTAGAATAATATATTTTCTCATAAGTAGATATTTCTTTGTAATTTTCCTTGTTTAAATCAGTTCAACTGTTAAATAAATTCACCTAATTTATTAAAAAAAATTTCTATCAATCTTCAGCTTTTTTTTATATGAAATAAACGAAATAATGTAATTGATTAGTATGAAATTATGTAAACTGTATCCTCCAGCAATATTCTACATGTGGAAGTAGTTAAGTATTGACTATATTTTGAGGTTAATTTGTAATCGCAACATTTTTTTAAAAAATCGTTGTAATTAACTGCAACTAAATGTAGTTTTTGCAACCACTGGATCATTATTTTGATCACATGATAAAAATTTTCGAAATGTCACAGTTACATCTAAAAAATGCATTAAAAAAAAATCTGAACAGAAACAAATAGCTGGATTAAAGATTGCTGATTTGATTCTTTAATACTATCATTGTTTCACCATATTATTCAAAAATCGGCCTTTAATTCGTGAATTTTTTTAAAAAAAAGCTTGATTGTAAGGGTTTGAAAATTACAATTTCATTCACATTAAAAATTCCTGTGTGGGCAAAAAACAAGCAAGATATTTGTTAAATATCTTGCCATTATGTGCTCCTAGTTGTATACGACATGGCTCTTGCCCCCATAATTCCAAACTTGTAATGTGGACTCTCTTTCCTTGCTTTGACTTAAGGTTCATGAAAGTTGAGTTTGCTATCTCTCATTACTGAGCATTACCTAGACTTTTCATCTTCTCCTAAAATCATTCAACACTACTATTTACTTAAAATCCTTCTGTCTTCTAAAAAATACTAATAGATGACACTTTCAAACCCTATCCCATTTTCCATTCCTATGGAAATCCTTTTTATTTATTCCCAGTTGATTGTATTCATCTTTCTCTTATCTCTGGCTTAACAAGGACAATATTTTATTTTGCTCCCTTCAAAGCTCATTGGATTCTCAAATTGATTTATTGATGATATACTTTCCCTGTTATTTTGTCATTTTTTGTTAAGTTGTTACTTAGTTACAATACTGAAGCAACATGTTTCTGTTAAGTGTGTTATTTTATATTTATATATTGCTTTTATAGTTTATTAAAAAATTTTGCTCTTTGGAATTTATCTTATGCTTATTGTTTGTTTCAGCGGATGGTGTGGCTCTTGGGGCTGCTGTCACAACATCCCATACAGATATAGAGATGATAGTGTTTACAGCTATTATGCTACATAAGGTACTTATATTTATTCATTATCAATATCTGTATTGTATTTCTTTCATCAATCTTGTAGTTGAATCACATATTTATGTAGCTATTATGAGCAAAAGCTTTTAAGTAGTGTCCTATTTTAACCGATTTTCCCAGCATGGCATCTAAAATTAAATTTCTTTTATTAATTAAATTAATTTTCTTCATCTAATGTGTTGAATGATTGATTTCTTTTCAAAATAACGGCAGAACAAATACATAATAAAAATTTTAAATTTACAAATGTTGAAAATTTTAAATGGGTAAAGAAGCAGAAGAATGAAGAGTGTGCTTTTAAGTAGAGGTGTTTGCACGTTATAAAGAATGTAAACAGTGGGTGAATATGTTGCCATCAGATTTATATTTCAAAATTCATTTTCCCCCAACAATTCATGTGTCTCAAAATGTTATGTATTGCCTCCATTGCTGCTGTGGTGCTCCAATAAATATTGAAGATCTCCACAAGAACTACATCCATTCATAATATTGGGAAGCCAAAGAGTTTTTGGACTACTTAAAATTTTTATTTCTTGCTTTTATGTGTTTTTTTGTTTTATTTTATGTATTTAGATCTTTGTATGTATGTCTGTAAAGACTGCTGCATTAAAAATAAAAGAATTGCAGTATTTTAATTTAACGCAAATATTCAGTCAGTTATTCGAACTTTTAGGCGCCAGCTGCTTTTGGACTTGTGACGTTTTTGATGCATGAAGGCTTGGACAGAGTCAAAATTAGAAAACACCTATTGATATTTGCTCTTGCTGCACCCGTTCTTGCTATCATCACTTACTTTGGTATTAGTCAGGTGAGTTTAATGTTGCTGTGAAAAAAAAAAAAATCTGTTTTTACTGTCCTCTAATAGTGTCACACAATGTCCTTCATTCATGAATTATTTTATTAACTTTAAAATAGTTATTTCCATGCTTATGAATAGTTCCAAAACTCTTTTCATGTAATATTGAAAAATATTTATACATGAAAGGTAGTCTTTCCTCCCAAGGTAGGGTTAGTCATTTTGATAATGTTATTTTATAAATATTCAGTTTGTTTTTTTCTGTGGTGTGTGCTTTTAACTGTTAATACGAAAATAATTAATTATAAATGTTTTTTATTTCTTCATAAAATTTATTGCTACTTCATCAATAAAGCAACTTAAAGTACTGACACTTGATTCTTATTGATACCCATGAGAAATTCACATCCCTTACTATAAAAAGATTTTTCTGGTGTTTAAGAATAAACTTTATTTGGGGAAAAGCTCATTAAATGATTAAAAAAATACCCTTTCAAAAGTACACTCTTAAAGTACACACTATAAGTAATAATTCAAAACATTATTGTTTGTATTTCAGAGAGTAATAAAAAAAATTGTATGAAGTAATTATAATAATAATTGTTCTATAAAAAAATTTAATTTTTGTGAATGTAATTATTTTTTATATTTTTTTCCAGTTAGATTTTTTAAAAAGGGTAAGTATTTTTTTAAAAAAAAACAAACAAACACTACTTTACACATTATGAACGCTAACACTAAACCAACACACCATGAACTATGTATATTGCAGATCTTTAATATGTAGCAGGTTTCCTTTAAAAAGCAAAAAGGAAATACTATGCTAGGGTCATGAACATTTATCAGGATAATTTTAATAAGTAGTAACCCATGTTTCGAGTGCAAATGGGTGATTGAAAATTTTGACTTTTAAATAAGATCATAGTTCAAGGTGATGAGTGACAACTAGTTTATTGAAGCTAAAAGTGAAGATTACAATTGTGACATCCCTTTTATAGGGGCATACAAGGAAGTAAAAGAACGATTGCAAACGTCCAATGGAACGTCCGAGATTTCAGAGCGGACGGCTGAGAAGACTGTGTTTGCAGTTATTATTTCTCGTGAAGTTTCCCGGATCTTAAAGTATGTCAGGGCGATTACAAAATAATGCAAGGAAATTTTTCAGATCCGTTTCTCAACAGAAAATAGTATTTAAAAAAAATTTTTTTTACTTCTTACTAAGACATAATGACTAATTTGAAGTGAGCCTCCAATTATTTACAAATTACATTTTTTTAATATCACCCCTTTAAGTTTTTTTTCCTTATCCTCCATCCTCTATCTTTAATACCTATGTAAGCATTCCAATGTAAAAATGTAGGATTTTTTTCCCTTAGTTAAAACATGTCAAACTTACAATGTAGGAGTTATTTAAAAGAGTTTTTTTTTTTTTTAATGAACTCTGCTTCAAGAAACAGTGTTTAATAAACTGAGCTGAAAAAAATTCAGGCAAAATAAAAGTCTTGGAAAAGTTGTTCATTCCTGAGAATGAAATTCAAAGGAAATTCCTGACTGAATATATAGTGTGATTAGGACTGGGCTATAAATCGATGTATCGAGACATATCGATTTAACGCATATATCGGCAAGACGATACAGCGACTTTCATTCAAGGCGATGCATCAGAAATCTGATTTAAGCCATCGAGTAAAGACAACGAGCGCAAAACGACATAGCGATATAAGACACGCAAGGATATAAGAACGATATAGCGATATAAGACTCTTCTCTTACGTTCCGATGTCGACTCGTGCTTTTTCAAAATGATGTTCGTTTCGTTTTGTTGAAATGGCCTTGATTGGTGAACTGTAGAATCAGAATCAGAGTTTTGAGTTATATCGTTATATCGCATGTTCCTTTTCGCACTTCTTAGCTTTTTTTTTCGTTGTCGCGCCTTTACTTGTAGATTGTTTTCAGTGGACTAACTTCGTGATCGCCGATGTTACCTTGTTCTGAAGGCAATCTATTATTGAAAAGAATATATAAAGAAGAGTTTCTTCATTAATTAGATAAGTTTTTTTAAAAAAAAATCTTTTTATTTTTAAATGTGAAAATTATCGGCAATCTAATTTAGGCACCCATAAAGAATTGTATTTGTTAGGTTATTTCTTTACTTTCTTTTTATTTATTAAAAACTTTTTGGATGAAACTTCTAATAATTTAATGAGTTTTTATTGCTGATTTTAAATTTATAAATCTTGTTGTTTTTATTTTTAGAAATAAAGTTAAAACAATTTTTTTTTTTTGTCATTTGGATTTGGACATAAGTCAATTAACTTTGTTTATACAAAAAAATTTGAAAGGTTTGCGTATTTTATTCATTTTTTTTAAATTATTTAGCACTTCGTTTTATTAGAGAGTATAATAATTTTTTTTAAAAAATATTCTTTTCATATTATTTGTTAATTAGCTAAATATATTATCGATTATCAAAATTTTTTTATTTTTAAGAAATTAAATCTTACTTTGATTTTCGGTCATAATTTAATTTAATTATTTATCTGAAATGATAAGGTCCCGCAGTGAACTGATCGTTAAGACACGGTTCCCTGCAGATCACCGAAGTCAAGCGCCACTGGCTGCGGTCAGTGTGCGGGTGAGTGACCACTTGGATCAGTCTGCGTAGGCACCGAGGGTGTGCGGTATTGGTCCTCGTTAAACTGTCCTACCGTAAAGTGCTCGACTTCGCGTGCAGGTCGTCGAGCTACCGAAGCGGGGGTGCCATCCCATCTGCGGAGGATCAAAATTGTGATGGCATGTCTTCGGATCATCCTCAGGGATATTTCCCAGACCGTCGCCAATAGCCCATTGTGCAGCTCTAGTGTGACGTAAATGAACTATAATAAACTATAATAACTGAAATGATAATAATAAAAAATAGTGTTTTAAAAACGTTTTTTTTTTCTAAAATTTATTTAGCACTTTGTTTTAAACATACAAATAATTTTTAACGTTTCATTTAGAAATTGAACATTAAGATCGAACTTAATAATTATGTAATTATTTATGCATAATAGTACAAGAAAATATTAATTTGTAAAAAATGCTTTAAAAAAAGTTTTTAACATTTTGTTTTACGTGTATTATGAATTTCTAAACAAACATTTCAATAAATATTTTAAGTAAGATTTGTACATTGTAGTCAATTTATTTAATATCTTTCTTAAGCAATATCTTCAAATTTATAAATTGATTTAAATCAATCTGAGTATGAAGTTTTGATAGAAATCTGACTTTCTGTGCCTTACAAGTAAATGAAATTCAAAAATACTATATCCCGATACATCGCTATATCGCTATGCAAAACTGACGATGCATCACGATATATAATTTCGAAAAACGCCCAGTCCTAAGTGTGATTTATTTCAATAATTTTGACCGAAATCTGGAGCCCTGCAGAAAGAGATAATTAAAAAGGCCTGCTAAATGTTTTTGCACAGGGCTCCGCTAAGTTCAGTGACACTCTGATAATGCATAAGATATTGAAAATGAATTAATAGACATCTTTGTCTAAGTTTTAATACACTTTTTTCTGTTTCATTTTAGTCGACGAAAGAAAGACTGTCCTCGATGAATGCCACTGGGATTGCCATGCTCTTCAGCGCTGGAACTTTCCTTTACGTGGCAACTGTTCACGTTCTTCCAGAAATAGCTCTTCAATCTCACAGGCACAACCCCGACATCTCCACTCCGGACATCAAAGGGTTCAGGAAGGTGGAACTTCTGGCCCTCGTGGTGGGTGCCCTCCTACCTCTCCTCTTATCGGTCGGCCATCACCACTGATGTCACAGTTTGTAGTCTTTCTGGGACTGCTTTGCTGGTCCGGGGGGAGAATTGTTGTGATAATCTGAACAAATAGAAGCATTGAAGAGAGAGAGAGAAAAAAATTTTATAGTTTGTTCTTTGATGTGTTCAAAGCATTTTATATTCTCTTTTTCAAAGACATTTAAGTTTTCAGTGAATTCAAGTTTAGATTTCTAAAAAAAAACACTCTATTTCAGTAGTACGGAAAAAACCTGTTTGTTATATCTTTTGGTTTTTTAAAATATTTAATTGATTTAGTTTTTTACTGATAATCCTGATAATCTGTTTTGGGTAGATTTTATGGATCAATCCTATTTTTAAGTAAAGTCTAAATAAGCTCTTTCAATGCAATTTAATAAGAAAGAATAAAATATTGGATGCATTTTAGAGTGCAATAGATAGTTGCCTTATTCTTATCTGAGAAAGACTAAGAGAGTGGTGAATCTAAGATGATTCGAGTAATTAAATTTATAGTTGAGGCAAAAATTGTTTACAGTGTGATATTATAATAATATTTTATGTTCTGAAATTTATAATCCATTATCTGATATAAAAAGAAGTATAATAAATTCTGGAAGCATTATTATCAAGTACAAAATTAAATCCGTTCTTTGTTATTTAAATTGCTCATCCATTCATTTGTCTTTATTTTGGAATTCCACCTTTTATAATTTACTAGCATGTAACTATTTGTTTATTGAATGAGCTTCTATAAATACTTAAAGAAATTTTACAAATTGAAATATTAGTTGTTGTCATAGTTCCTTTTTCTTATATTAAGTTGTTTCTATTAAAGGTAAGTTAGATTTAATTATGTTTAGTTGAGCTTTCAAAATGCTTATGTAATGTATATTTACATAAAATGTGTTATTTTTGTTTACAGTGCTTGTTTTGTTTTTAGCTACACAATATTGCCTAGTTTAAAACATAAAATAATTATGTTTGACTTTGTTTCAAAAAAAGGGAAAAATATTGAAGATATTACATGTACAGTTTTTACTTGCATAATACTGTTTATTTGAAGAGAAAAATGAAGTTCATGTTTTCATAAAGTACTTACATTGATTTTTCAATTGCATGATAATATATGAAGCATTTCTTTTCACTAAAAGAATTTTTGTGTAATCTGACTTTTTACTGTAGTTTCTCCCATTCTGCTAAAAATTTGCAATAGTGCAATTATACACCTTGTTGAAAAGTTCTTGCTGAACATGTAAGTTTTTTTTTAATTAATAAAATAGTTATTATAAAATAGATAATAAAAAATATCAATAAAAATATATATATAAAATCTATAGATAGATGAAATTGATATAATTAATGACATTCCTTAATTAGTGTCATTGAATTAATTCAAATATACCATTAACAATATACTGCCTAAAAAGTTTTTTAAAGGCTGGAGGTTACACTCATTTTGTTAAGAAATATTTAGCTATTTCAAATGTTGAAAGCACTACTTTGCACTTTGAATATTTTCTGTTAAGCTTTTGCATTTTTATTTCACCTGCCTGTGTTTGAAATGTTGTTCCAAGTACTTATGCCTTTTTTTCTGCTTTTTTTTTTCTTCACTCAAAATAGATTCACCATCTATCTTTATATACTCGAGTATAAGTCACATTCAATCATCTATTCCAGAAAAGAAAAATATGTAATAAATATTGTTATTTAAGATTAATTGTACCTGTTATACTCATAATTGTGATAGTTAGAACTGTCGTTTTTGTAAAAACAAAGTTTGAAAAATGTCTAAAATTGAACTGCAGAATCATTTATATTCTCGTGCGTATATTTTCATTGTTTCTGATGGACATGGATGCTAAACTGACAATACAACACTAAAGTATGAATTTCTTTCAAGATATTAAGAGATAAAATGTCAGTTAATTATTTTTAAAGCCTCATTATTATTTATGAGGCAAAAGTGTTTTATTTTTTCTCTCATAATAATAACTATAAATATGTTAAGAGCTCTGAAAAAATAAGCAAAAACTAATTGTTTTGACCGAAAAAAAAAGGAAGAATTGATAGTCAGAAATAATTAAAAAAAACGTTCTAGGACTCTATTAATCACTAAATATTTCCCTGCTGAATATCCAAAATGTTACTACTACCCAAATACTCATGTGATGAACTTTCAATGGTATACAAATGACATTCAAGAATTTATTTATTCAGATTTTATGTGTTGTGAATGACGCGATTTATCTAAATTATTTCAATTTTAGTTGCTTGTTTGAAAAGAAAATTTGAATTTTAGCTTGAATTAAGTATACATTGAATGTATGTTGTACATTGAGTCAGTTCCTGACAAAGTAATGTATATATTTTGATGATCTAATATATTGAAATTTAAAAACAAAATTGTGTATATAAATAAAATAGTTTTTTTTAGGTGTCTTATCTTCTTCAAACAAAATATAAATACTCAAATTTTTATTTAATTATTTATTTTGCATTAAAAGAGAAGGTGTACATGATGCCTTTTTGCAGAATATGTTTTCTTAAAACAAAGCGAAAAATGTTGTTGTCAATTACTTTATAAGAATAAATGATTTTTTATATATTTATTTTAATTAGAATATTCTTTAACTTTCTGCTTACAGCTGAGACAACTGATGATCCAGAATAGCTGATGCTATCATCCGCTGTAGGCAAAAGCTTGACAATTAACGTTTTCAAAGTTGTAATATATTTATTTTATGTATTTTGCCTCCCCAAATATTTTTATCTAAGTTCTTTAAAGTCAGTATATTTAGCTAAATTTTGCCAATTATTTTTATTGTAAAATTATTTTTTTATTGTCGTAGATTTTTATTATTATTATTTTTAAGTTTATTTTAATTTTAAAGGAAGTAAAATTTTTAAAAAGTGGCTATTAAATGAAAAAGACCTTTCAATGTCCTTCACCAAATCATTAGTTTGAGGAAAAAGTAACTATTAAGGCATTAGAGTTCACAAACTGCTGGTTACTAACTGAAGATTTAAATTTTCAGGTCTATGTAGGGAGAGAAAATGCTAAAGCTAGGTTTTACATTGGAAATATTTTAGATAGTTTTTCTGAAATTATTTGTTTTCGAAAAGAGGTTTGGCAGATGTCATATTTTATATTATATTAAAAAAATTGTTCTTGAGTGGCTTATATTTATGAAAACCATCAATTCAAAGTTCAATGATTAATTTCAAGCTTCATTCAAGCTTGGACATACTATAGATCTTTAAAAAAAATTTAAACAAAGACGTTTACAAGTGAAAAAAAATTTTTTACACGGAAGTATATTTTCCTTTTTTAAAAAAAATATTATTTTAATAAAAAGAAAGATAGAAATTGCTGCTTAAGCTAATAAAGTACGTACACTTTTCCGTGAATCAGCATCTTTATTTTAACAGCTTTTTTTGTCAGAAAAAAAAAACAGCTGACATATTTCATAGTTTTCAGTGATATACAAAAATTTTGCTAAGACCGTACTCTTTTCCTTGCTCTGCTATTCTATTGTGCATATATTCTGGAAAGGAAAGGGTCAATTATCAATATTTATTATTATTATTCATAAATAGAAATATATATATATTTACTTAATTCTCTCACATAGCCTCGCAAAAAGACTAAATATATTTTTTTGCTGGTCGCAACAGCGCTATCTCGATTAGAAACTGACGAACAGTCCCTGATTTTGGAAGAAAAAGATAAAGGAAATGTCTGTGATATTGAAGTATTGGGTAAATCATGAACTATGATATGTTTCACGTAAATTACACGCTAAGGAATAAAATTACTCGATTATTACAAATTCTAAGTAATTCTGTGCCGTTATAGTGCTTTTTAATTACAGTCAGTCAACATTGGAAATTTTCAGTAAGTTATATTTTGCCCAATAATCATTTAATTGTGTGTATGATATTCGCCGTTAAACATGCTATCTGATTTGAAATGTAGGGAAAAAGCCATGTCACAATTTTTTTTTTCAATTATAAAAACTTAATATTAACTGTTATATTAATACTAGAATGCTACTTTATGAAATTCTGCCTGAGAACAGTTATTTATTACTGAAAAAATTAAAGAAAAAAAAATCTTAAAATTTTGAACCCAATGGCAAATAATAAAAAAGCATAAGCGAAGGCATACTAAGATAAAAACGTATTCATACAATTGTATTTATATAGCACTTTAAATTTATATTTAAGTAGCAAAACGATTTGGTACTCAAAATTTTTTCCCCAAAACTGGACAATTAACAGATCAGCACAAAATTCGAAACGAAAATAAAGTACTGTGCGACAAAAAAGCGAACCACCCTACATTACTTTTGGTCTAATGATCATGTAATCATGGCTCTATCTTAATGGTTTGAGGAGGTAAACTCAAATATGTTAATTAAATACTGTAGACCAGTATTTCCCAAAGTGTGGTACGGGTACAGTTTAGAGGGGGTACGCGAAATATCTTGCAACAGACGAAAATTTTATTCAAAGTCAAAGCTAGCCATGAAAATTTACGATTGCGTATTTTTCTATTGGCTATTTTTTGCAGAGTTAACAGTTAATATTTAGTGGTGTCAACAGCCAGTTGTGAATTTTAACTTTAGTGCAATTTTTTTTATAGTAAAAAATACATTCATTTTTTTATCAGTGGTACACAGCGTTACGAAAAATTTAGAAAGGGTACACAAAAGTCATAAGTTTGGGAAACACTGCTGTAGACGATATTTTAAGTTCCGAAATCAGACACAAAAACTTACTTTCCCTGTATAAACATACCCATTTTTCATCGGATTTCTGACCCCCAAAATAAAATAACGTCCTTTATAGAAGCAGAACGATTCCATAATAAAAACGGACTTAAAAAATTCAGAAAGCCATTGAAAGGGGAAAAGGAGCCTGATATCGGAAAAGCGTTGTTGGTAGGAAGAATTGAGAGCATCGGAAAAATTCAGTAGACTTGGTAGAGTGTTGATTTCACTGAGAAAGAAAATTTTTGATCCGTAGAGATCGTTCACAATTATTAGAGGGAATTCCAGAAATTCTTGTCACATTTGTAGAAAGTTTTAGTTCGTGAAATTGTGATAAAGGAGTTGTAGAGAAGTGTAGCATGTTAGATTCTGGTTAAAGCTTTTAAAATTAACTTCTGAATTGTAAGTGTATATTTATTCTATGCGGCTAGACTTGTGCCAAAAGGAAGGGATGGTGAATTTTGATAAAAAATATATTTTTTTAAAAAGTTGATCGTCATCAATAAAAGTTCCAAGGCCTTATTAGCACATACGAAACCGACATTCCCTTTTCTAAATTTTATATTCATTCATTTATAGTTTTAAAATAATTATACTAAGGGATAAATGTAACTTTAGAAACGTAACTAATGCGCTAAGGAGTCAATTGAAAAAATCCTCAGCGTTATTTCCCCGTATCACTCATTTTGTTGTTCTCTCCTCACGCAAAATTTTGAACATTATGAAATCGTCTTCCCTCTATCTGCTTGGAAAAGTGGTCAGACCCCATAGTGTGGTCAGGAGAACAATCTAAAGTTTGTAAATTTTACTTTTTGCTGTATCTCAAGAACTTTCTAAGCGAATTATAAAACGTTTGCACACAATTCTAAAATTCATTTGTTCAAAGAAAATTCCATAGAAATAATAAATTTTAGTAAGTATTTATTATTTTATTAAATAATAGTCAAAAAGCTTTTTAATTGTAAGTTATACGATCTTTTACATCATTTTAAAGTATGTATTTTTAAGTGGCAAAATACAAAATTTGAGCAAAATCGGTAGAATAGTTCCTGAGAAGTTAAATTTTAAAGAAGAAAAATATTTTATCTAAAATTTGATTTTTCAGGAACTTTTTAACTGCTTTCGCTCAAATTTTGTATTTTGCCATGTAAAAATGCATACTTTGAAATGATGTAAGAAACTGTACAATTCAAAATTTTTTCTTCTATTATTTAATAAATATTAATATAATACATAATTTATTTTTTTGTATGGAATTATCATTGGATAAATGAATTTTATAATTGTGTGCAAAAAATTTTCAATTCGCTTAAGTTCTCAAAATATGGCAAAATACGTAATAATTACAAGTACATGGATATTAACAACAAGTGTCACGCATTGTACATGGATATTAACAAGTATCAAAAATCAGTATCATATTGTTAATTATTAATATATTGAGAAAAAAATTCATAAATGCATTTGTTTAACATATTTGTGCCTTATTTTAGTTTCCGATATCTACCCTATGTTATTATTAAATGGTAAATAGCAGCATGATATTTGTAATCTATATAAAATTTTTGGATCTAATATTCAATTTCATTAGAAAAAAAACAAACAAAGTCATGATGTCAAGCTTTTTTTATATGTCAAGGGTAAAATTTGAACATTTTGCTACTGACCAGTGGCCAATTGGGCATACTATAGCCTACGTCACAGATCGTGTTATTCCTACTAAATTTAACTAGTAAACAGCATTTTCTGCGAACCTGATTTCTAGCAACAAGTAAAAGCATCAAACGAAGTGTCTTGTTATAAGTCGCTACTCGCCAGGTTGGAATTGTATTAGTCTAGTTCCTTTGGAAATAATTTATATTGTTGTTTTACCGAAGTTTATGAATTTAGTAAGCAAATTTAAAACTCAGTTTATTAATTAAACTAAACGGTAAATGTTATTCCTAGTAAGTGGAAGTAGTTGTGCTTTTTTCATATTATACCCAGTTGTAGCCTTTTTAACAGTTCTCTAAAGCACGTGAACACTTTTAAGAAAATTGAAAATTTTAAACGATTAAAGAAGCTGTTAACATTGATATTATCTTAAGAAGCATTTCTCAAAATATGGTAAGCATTACAAGATTCATTTCTAAAATGAGGAAAACATTTTATAAACAAGCAGGAACTAATGAAGTTCGCAGAATATTGTGAAATATTCAAAATAATTCCATATTTATTAAAATTATCATAATAATAAAATGAACATGGGGTGCAATTTTGATGAAAATAGTGGCCATCGGATGCCGACTTGCAGACATTTTTTCTTATCGCCACTTAATTTATAAGGTCACCCACCATGTGGCTTTTTTTATATGTCAAGGGCAAAATTTGAACATTTTGCTACTGGCCAGTGGCCAATTGTAGCCTTTTTAGCAGTTCTCTAAAGCACGTGTACACTTTTAAGAAAATTGAAAATTTTAAACGATTAAAAAAGCTGTTAACATTGATATATTGTCTTAAGAAGCATTTCTCAAAATATGGTAAGCATTACAAGATTCATTTCTAAAATGAGGAAAACATTTTATAAACAAGCAGGAACTAATGAAGTTCGCAGAATATTGTGAAATATTGAAAATAATTCCATATTTATTAAAATTATCATAATAATAAAATGAACATGGGGTGCAATTTTGATGAAAATAGTGGCCATCGGATGGCGACTTGCAGACATTCTTTTTAATCGCCATTTAATTTATAGGGTCATCCACCATGTGGCTTTTTTTATATGTCAAGGGCAAAATTTGAACATTTTGCTACTGGCCAGTGGCCAATTGTAGCCTTTTTAGCAGTTCTCTAAAGCACGTGTACACTTTTAAGAAAATTGAAAATTTGAAACGATTAAAAAAGCTGTTAACATTGATATATTGTCTTAAGAAGCATTTCTCAAAATATGGTAAGCATTACAAGATTAATTTCTAAAATGAGGAAAACATTTTATAAACAAGCAGGAACTAATGAAGTTCGCAGAATATTGTGAAATATTGAAAATAATTCCATATTTATTAAAATTATCATAATAATAAAATGAACATGGGGTGCAATTTTGATGAAAATAGTGGCCATCGGATGGCGACTTGCAGACATTCTTTTTAATCGCCATTTAATTTATAGGGTCATCCACCATGTGGCTTTTTTTATATGTCAAGGGCAAAATTTGAACATTTTGCTACTGGCCAGTGGCCAATTGTAGCCTTTTTAGCAGTTCTCTAAAGCACGTGTACACTTTTAAGAAAATTGAAAATTTGAAACGATTAAAAAAGCTGTTAACATTGATATATTGTCTTAAGAAGCATTTCTCAAAATATGGTAAGCATTACAAGATTCATTTCTAAAATGAGGAAAACATTTTATAAACAAGCAGGAACTAATGAAGTTCGCAGAATATTGTGAAATATTGAAAATAATTCCATATTTATTAAAATTATCATAATAATAAAATGAACATGGGGTGCAATTTTGATGAAAATAGTGGCCATCGGATGGCGACTTGCAGACATTCTTTTTAATCGCCATTTAATTTATAGGGTCATCCACCATGTGGCTTTTTTTATATGTCAAGGGCAAAATTTGAACATTTTGCTACTGGCCAGTGGCCAATTGTAGCCTTTTTAGCAGTTCTCTAAAGCACGTGTACACTTTTAAGAAAATTGAAAATTTGAAACGATTAAAAAAGCTGTTAACATTGATATATTGTCTTAAGAAGCATTTCTCAAAATATGGTAAGCATTACAAGATTCATTTCTAAAATGAGGAAAACATTTTATAAACAAGCAGGAACTAATGAAGTTCGCAGAATATTGTGAAATATTGAAAATAATTCCATATTTATTAAAATTATCATAATAATAAAATGAACATGGGGTGCAATTTTGATGAAAATAGTGGCCATCGGATGGCGACTTGCAGACATTCTTTTTAATCGCCATTTAATTTATAGGGTCATCCACCATGTGGCTTTTTTTATATGTCAAGGGCAAAATTTGAACATTTTGCTACTGGCCAGTGGCCAATTGTAGCCTTTTTAGCAGTTCTCTAAAGCACGTGTACACTTTTAAGAAAATTGAAAATTTGAAACGATTAAAAAAGCTGTTAACATTGATATATTGTCTTAAGAAGCATTTCTCAAAATATGGTAAGCATTACAAGATTCATTTCTAAAATGAGGAAAACATTTTATAAACAAGCAGGAACTAATGAAGTTCGCAGAATATTGAAAATAATTCCATATTTATTAAAATTATCATAATAATAAAATGAACATGGGGTGCAATTTTGATGAAAATAGTGGCCATCGGATGGCGACTTGCAGACATTCTTTTTAATCGCCATTTAATTTATAGGGTCATCCACCATGTGGCTTTTTTTATATGTCAAGGGCAAAATTTGAACATTTTGCTACTGGCCAGTGGCCAATTGTAGCCTTTTTAGCAGTTCTCTAAAGCACGTGTACACTTTTAAGAAAATTGAAAATTTTAAACGATTAAAAAAGCTGTTAACATTGATATATTGTCTTAAGAAGCATTTCTCAAAATATGGTAAGCATTACAAGATTAATTTCTAAAATGAGGAAAACATTTTATAAACAAGCAGGAACTAATGAAGTTCGCAGAATATTGTGAAATATTGAAAATAATTCCATATTTATTAAAATTATCATAATAATAAAATGAACATGGGGTGCATTTTTGACGAAAATAGTGGCCATCGGATGGCGACTTGCAGACATTTTTTCTAATCGCCACTTAATTTATAAGGTCACCCACCATGTGGCGGAGACTGTTAATTTCGCCCTATGCCGGTATACTGAATGATTGACAGTTTTTGTCTAAACGTACCATATTGTTTAAACAGGAACATACTAGACATTTATGTTTTAGGTTGGCAAGTATGGGTTGTGAATCGATACGAAAGAGCCTGGGATTGAACCTTAGTAATGTTAGAAAATTTTACTGTTTTTTCTAATGCCACTTGCCAATCCAACAAGCCTGCTTGGTGAAACCAAGCGTATTTAAGGCAGAGCGTGCATTTCCTATCTATGTCCAAGAATACGACTTCAGCCGAACACACGTCACAGCCCGTTTAAAAGGTGGACTCATTCATGTATCCATTCATCCTCAGATTGTACTTTTGACCTGAACCAGAGAACGATCAATCTCCAATTCAGTACCCTGAGATGTATGATTTGTTATTGGAGTATGGAGGACTTTGTGACCCGACAGATTCAATGTGCATCAGTCACTAAAAGGGGAGCGTTCGGCCGACGGGAATCGAACTCACGACCTCTTGCACATGGGTCCAACGCCCTACCAACCAGACTATCCTGGCCTTAGAAAATTTTTATCAATATTAATACTGGATCGTAAACCGGGATAGCCTGGTAGGTAGGGTGCTGGACCCATGTCCAAGAGTTCGTGGGTTCAATCCCCGCCGGCCGAAGACTCGAGTCTTCGGCGATCCCCGTGTAGTAAATGGTGACTGATGCACGTTAAATCTGTCGAGTCGCAAAGTCCTCCATGTTCCCATAACAAATCAATACCTCTGGGGGTACTGATCCAGGAGTTTCCTTGTCTTTAGGATTGATTCAAAATTACAAGGCTACGGTGTTGAACATTAGTAGTCGTAAACCCAAAAATTGGGTCTGCTGTTCAACGACAGATGTATATATAATACTATATCGTGCATTACTTAAAAGCCTCTCTTAGTTTATTTCAAAGATTATAAAACATTTTTCTCTTAGGAAATAGAGAGGCTCGAGCCCAGAAATGAAAACTTCTGTACTGGATTGTCTATAATAGTTAATAAATATCTATTATTTTCCCTTTTATCAGTTTTAATAAAAAAATTACAAATATACTTTTATAGAAATGGGATTTTTATTAAAATGCCAAATAGTTATTTTCATGGAATCTTTTCCTGTTTTAAAAGTTTCTTCTGTTTTGAGTAAAATTTAATTAGAGTTTGAATAAGTCAATATCTGCTCTAACAGAAATAATCCAGAGAAAAACTTTTCTCGGCTGTAGGGATTTTACACCATCGCTTTCTCATACTACCACGTGTTTCGCCCTCGAATCAATTACTGTTTGCAAATATACAAATTTAAATTTTTGTTCAAAAAAAAATCTTTATTCCTACCAAAATGACCTATTTATTAAACTTCGAATTGTATATTTTAAGTTAATGTTATAATGCAGGGACATATATTAAGTGTAATCTGTATATCCTGGAATCGTAATATAGAATTTTAGTTGAGCACAATCTAGAACAGGAGTTTCCAACTGGCGGCTCGGGGGCCGCATCCGGCCTGCGAAGCTTTTTTTTGTGGCCCGCGAACTGAAATATATTAGTCACTTTTTTGCGGAAAATTTTCGTAAAAAATCGATATGGGTTTAAAATACTTTTCTCGTTAATTAAAAACTAATTTCTTCGTTTCTGTGAAATTTAACATAACAATGGTGCAAAAAAATTTATTTCTCAGGTTTTACACCCAAGAAAATATTGGGTCTGGTTCATTTCATCGACAATCACTTCATCGACAGGCCATTTCATCGACACCACTTCATCGACAGGCCATTTCATCGACTAGGTCACTTCGTCGACAGGCCGTTTCCTCGACAGGGTTGTTTCATCGACAAGCCATTTCGTCGACAGGGTCACTTCGTCGACAAGTCATTTCGTCGACAGGGTCATTTCTTCGACAGGGTCATTTCGTCGACAAGTCATTTCGTCGACAGGGTCACTTCGTCGACAAGTCATTTCGTCGACAGGGTCATTTCGTCGACAGGGTCATTTCGTCGACAGGGTCATTTCGTCGACAAGTCATTTCGTCGACAAGTCATTTCGTCGACAGGGTCATTTCGTCGACTGGGTCATTTCGTCGACAGGGTCATTTCGTCGACAGGTCATTTCGTCGATAGGGTCATTCCATCGACAAGTCATTTCGTCGAAAAGTGATTTCGTCGACAAGTCATTTCGTCGACAGGGTCATTTCGTCGACAGGGTCATTTCGTCGACAGGGTCATTTCGTCGACAGGGTCATTTCGTCGACAAGTCATTTCGTCGACAGGGTCTTTTCATTTACAGGGTCGTTTCGTCGACAAGGTCACTTCGTCGACAGGGTCATTTCGTCGACAAGTCATTTCGTTGACAGGGTCTTTTCATTTACAGGGTCTTTTCATTTACAGGGTCTTTTCATTTACAGGGTCTTTTCATTTACAGGGTCATTTCGTCGACAGGGTCATTTCGTCGACAAGTCATTTCGCTTACAGGGTCATTTCGTCGACAGGTCATTTCGTCGACAGGGTCATTTCGTCGACAAGTCATTTCGTCGACAGGGTCTTTTCATTTACAGGGTCGTTTCGTCAACAAGGTCATTTCGTCGACAGGGTCATTTCGTCGACAAGTCATTTCGTTGACAGGGTCTTTTCATTTACAGGGTCTTTTCATTTACAGGGTCTTTTCATTTACATGGTCATTTCGTCGACAGGGTCATTTCGTCGACAAGTCATTTCGCTTACAGGGTCATTTCGTCGACAGGTCATTTCGTCGACAGGGTCATTTCGTCGACAAGTGATTTCGTCGACAGGGTCATTTCGTCGACAGAGTCTTTTCATTTACAGGGTCATTTCGTCGACAAGTCATTTCGTTTACAGGGTCATTTCGTCGACAAGTGATTTCGTCGACAGGGTCATTTCGTCGACAGGTCATTTCGTCGACAGGGTCATTTCGTCGACAAGTGATTTCGTCGACAGGGTCATTTCGTCGACAGAGTCTTTTCATTTACAGGGTCATTTCGTCGACAGTGTCATTTCGTCGACAAGTCATTTCGTCGACAAGTCATTTAGTCGACAAGTCATTTCGTCGACAGGGTCTTTTCGTTGACAGGGTCATTTCGTCGACAGGGTCATTTCGTTGCTAGTGTCATGCGTAATTCTGAAACTATTTTAGAGATTTAATCTAAATATTTCTATTATTAATTAGAAAAATTCACTTATTTAATTTTATACTAAAGTAAAATTCTTTATGGCGGTTTATTGTTCCAATTGCATTAAAAGAAGTTCGCTTTTTAAATTAATTAATAGGTAGTTGAGAAGCGTTTAAACGGTTGATGTATCGAAATCTACTTTTCTATATCTAAATCGTAATAGCTCGACACTTATTTTTAGGATAGGTAAGGATTGTCTTCAGAACATTACCAAGCATGATATCCGGACCGTGGTTACAGTTAATATAGTGTGACGTTAACAATCAAATTGTTTTTAATATCAAATCAAATTAACAAAATATATTTCTAGAATTGAAAGCAATAAAAATATATTACAATGAAAATTTAGACACTATTTCAAGAAGAGGAAAGCTAAATTTATTGCTGTAAAAATTTTCAACATTTTTACATAAATTTTAACAAAAACATAGACATCAGTCGAATTCTCACAGAAATGAAAATAATCATAGACCTAATTATTATATCTGCTTAAGTAGAAAAAAAATTCTAGGTTTTTTATGATGGAAAAGTAATTTCTTAATGTTCACTTTAATTGCAATTTTAAACTTTTTGTTCAGCATCTTTAACATTAGGACAGGAATATGCGTATTCGAACAATCGAATTGAGTCTTAGTTTCGTTACTACTATTAGAAATTTCGAAGAACAATAGGAACACAAGCTTGATGTTTAGGTATTTACCGAGGCGGTTGTAGATTCCCACAATATTTAAAGTGCTACTCAGCTTACCAAAATTGTTTAGAAGCACGGGCGTAACGTTGCAAGCCTGTTAGTGTTTGGTCTTCACAAAATATGTTTTTTCTATGAATAGTGAATTTAATAATAGTATTAATTATTCAATTCTAATCTAATACTATCAAATTATACTATTTTTGCATTATACTATTATTATAATTAAATAATAATAGTATAATTTAATAAGAATAATAATAGTAGTAAGTAAATGATGAATTAATTCATTTTTTATTTGCAGGATTTAAATTAGACACATTTTGCTTAAAAGAAAATTAACAAAAAGTCAAGCTTGGAATTTAAATGTAAGAATAAATAACTCCTACTCTACAAAAAAGAAAGAAAAAATTTGCACTTAAAATTTGACCAATTTTTTACTAGTATAATTGTTGAAATTTTTAACTGATTTTCTACACAGGATGAAAACACAATTTTCAGACACTTACTGACCACTATTAGCACGACTTATCGCCAATCAAAATTTTGATTATTTTCTGCCTGAACAAGCCAGGAGACTCAAAACTAAAATGTAGAAAAAATGAAAATAAAAAATACATATGTATTTAAAATATCAAGTTTGTTCAATAGACTACAAATGAGAAAAACAATTTATAAAAATTTTCACGCATAGCAAAAACCACAAGGGCAAAATTTCACAAAATATTCTATCAACATTCAAAATTCCACTTTTTTCGTTTTGGTAACGAAAATTCACATTTCTTTATCAGGACACATATCAAACATGAATTTAAAAATTTACACTTTTACACTTTTTAAAGGACTTATTGCTCGCCTTTAAAATATATACTCTCCCTGCAAATTTTATCAATTTAAATAAATTTTTATTCTCTTGCAAATCGAAAAGAAAAACATTTTAATATTTGAGTAAAAAAACAAGTTTGCTAAACTTATTTTAATTAAACATTAATGGGAATAAAATCAGATGCATATAGATAACTCTCCTCAATTATAAACTCAAAAGTCAATTTATTTGTTATATCGTAGTAAATTGCGTTTTTTCCCCAAATGTTTTAGATCATAAAAACCAATTAGACAGGTTTCCTCCCCTCCTCTGATTTAGAACCATTTTTTATATCATTTCGATTGCATCGCATACCGAGGATGTGGAGTCATTGTGAGTTTTTTTTTTTTTTTTTTTTTTTTTTACTTAAACGAAGTTTATTTTATAAGGTAAAAGAACTTATAAATGTTTAGGGAACATATAGGATAAAATACATATTAAACGTCACAACGTTATAAATAATTAATTAAATAAGAAATAAAATAAACTGGAAATGCGAGAACAAGATTTTTGTTTAAAATAATATTTCATTTAAATTTCACAAGAATTGTCAGAAACTTCCCTCTTCAGCAGAATAGCTTACAAAGACATGAGGAAGAGGATTAGAACAAAAAATTTATCAACATTATTTCCCAATATGTTTTCCAAGTTGGATTTTCATTTTATTTTTCCCCTCATGCATTTTCTTCCCAAGATTTTTATAATACTATAAAGTTCAGCCCGTTGCTCACTTCGCTCGCCAACCTTCGTAATAGCCACTCATACAACTTAGTTTGTTTTTTTCCTATATCTATCTTTCTTTTAAAGAGAAAATATATAAATATTGAAATTTCATGTAAGAAAATTTTATTAATATGTCAATAGTAACAAAATTAACGATTACTTGTATGTAAAAAAAATCAACTGAGCTTGAAAAAAATAAATATCTAAACACAGGGAATATTTAAATTTTTGATAAAACAAGAAGTAATCTTACTAGCTGACTATCTAAAAGGTTTGTGTTTTTCGGATTAAATTCTTCGTAAACATCACCATTGTTATCATTGCAAAAGTTAGTTCCTTTTCCTTCTCTTTTTTTTTGGACAAGATTTTAAACTGTATTAATGCGTTTTACTCATTGCGGGGGAACGTTATATAAGTATAATCTTCTTTTTTTATCGACAGAAAATTTTTGCAGCTGAAATGGCCTGTTGACGAAAAAACCTTGTCATTGAAATTATCTATCGACCCATGGTTTCATTATCTCACAGATTCATTTTATACCGTCTTTTTTTCCTTCCTAATTTCACCCGTCATTTACTCCCTACATCAAGAATCATTCACAATAGTTGTTGCAATTGCTTTTGCGATGATAATCTACAATAATGTACATTAAAAATTAATCTTAGAAACAAATGTGTTAAATATGATTAGAAAAAAATTGTGTAATATACAACTTAAATGTGTAAAATACAATTAATGTTTCGTTTTTGCAACGTGATATGAATAGAGGAGTAGGCAATTTTCAAATGAAATGCTTTTTTCCGGCAACTTCAACATACTATTAAGATTTTGCATCAGGCTAGGCTTAAAAAATGTCATCAGAAATATACTAAATTACAAAAAAGTGCAAGGGGCATAACGTCTAATGTAAAAGAATCATAAGACTAGTTTCAAAATTACGCATGACTTTGCCTACAAAATAATCTTCTCTTAATATTGTCGACGAAATGACCCCTGTTGACAAAATGACCCTGTCGATAAAATGACCCTGTCGACAAAATGACCCTGTCGACAAAACTACCCTGTCGACGAAATGACCCTGTCGACAAAATAACCCTGTCGACGAAATGATTTGTCGATGAAATGACCCTGTCGAGGAAATGATCATGTCGACGAAATGACTTGTCGACGAAATGACCTGTTGACGAAACGGCCTGTCGACAAAATGATTTGTCGATGAAATGACCCTGTCAATGAAACGATCATGTTGATGAAATGACCCTGTCGACAAAATGACCCAGTCGACGAAATGACCCTGCTGACAAAACTACCCTGTCGATGTAATAACCTAGGTGAAGATACGACCCTGTCGATGAAATGACTTGACGACGAAATGACCCTGTCGACGAAATGACCCTGTCGACGAAATTAACCTGTCGACGAAATGACTTGTTGACGAAATGACCCTGTTGACGAAATGACCCTGTCGATGAAATGACCCTGTCGACGAAATGACCCTGTCGACGAAAAGACCCTGTCGACGAAATGACCCCGTCGACGAAATGATATGACGATGAAATGACCCTGTCGATGAAACGATCATATCGATGAAATGACCCTGTCGATAAAATGACCCTGTCGACGAAACGACTTGTCGATTAAATGATCCTGTCGACTAAATGACTTATCGACGAAATGACCCTGTCGATGAAATGACTTGTCGACGAAATGACCCTGTCTACGAAATGATCCTGTCAATGAAAATACCCTGTCGATGAAACGACTTGTCGACGAAATGACCCTGTCGACGAAATGACCCTGTCGACGAAATGACTTGTCGACGAAATGACCCTGTCGACGAAATGACCCTGTCGACGAAATGACTTGTCGACGAAATGACCCTGTCGACGAAATGACTTGTCGACGAAATGACTTGTCGACGAAATGACTTGTCGACGAAATGACCCTGTCGACGAAATGACTTGTCGACGAAATGACTTGTCGACGAAATGACCCTGTCGACGAAATGACCCTGTCGACGAAATGACCCTGTCGACGAAATGACCCTGTCGACGAAATGACCCTGTCGACGAAACAACCCTGTCGAGGAAACGGCCTGTCGACGAAATGACCTAGTCGATGAAACGGCCTGTCGATGAAGTGGTGTCGATGAAATGGTGTGTCGATGAAGTGATTGTCGATGAAATGAATGCGACCCGAAAATATTTATTCAAATACAAAAATAATCGTGTATGCTGCTCTTTTTTATTTCATTTTTTTGTATTTTGTGAATATAATTTGGCATGTGCTTATCAGAAATTTTCTCGAAGAAATTCTCCCATTTAACTTTTTGAAACCACTAATTTAGACGAAAATATTTACACACATATTTGTAAACTTTAAATTTGAAATGTAAATATCTATTCTCTGGTGGTTGCAGCAGAAAACCTCAATTTTCTCATTGAATATTTTGTGTACTGTTATGTAAGTTTTAATACCAACCTTTTTAAAGTTTTATATTCGAACAATTAGATATCTGTTGCACCTTAATTGTTTAATTCATAGGTGCACATTAAAGTTATTGTAGCCTAAATTTTTATCATTTATTGAATATATTTAAAAATATTATTAACAACAATTAAATATTTTTAAAAATCTACTTATTTTAATTTGTAATTCAATACTTTTGTTTTGTACAACTTGGTAAAAATCAGACAATAATATTTAATGTTCCTTCAAATATAAAAGAGTCCTACATAAAATTTTGATAAAGTTGCGGCCCGCATTTAATTTGTGTTTTTAATTGTGGCCCCCAGCCTTATGAAACTTGGAAACCCCTGATCTAGAATACCAATCGGACAATGAACACAGTTCATTTATTCAATCTGAATTTTTTGTTGGATTTCATATAACATTTAACTGAAAACTGAATTTTTTTTTTTTGTCGTGACCACTCTTCAGCGAGAAATGGTTGGTGCTTGTCGTGCTTTTCGCGGTCATAGAATAAGGGACCCATGGATTTGTTTTAGTTGGAATTTTTCGCTAATAAAACTACGATTTAAATATTTCCTTAACAGGCAGCAATTTATTTATTTTTGCACAGGAAATATAAATCCGTCATGCACTCCTCTCTTCCGAAAAATTTATGAAAACAAAGAAAAATAAAACAAAAATTAAGATTTTCAGAAGAAAAAGAAAAACATTCCAGAAGTTACTTATTTTCATCTCCATCCCATTTCGCTAATATTCTTACCGTATAAACTAATTCGGTAAAAGGATTTTCGTGTTTTTGAAGGTATTCAAGTTGCGTAAATACGAATTTACGTCTTTAATAGCAATGTGAGCGTTTGAACTATATCTTATTTAAGGAACGATCAAGCCGCGTAATCCATTCAAGTAAGTTTTTAAAACCTCGTCCGATCGACTTCATCCAATTGCATTTTGTTTTTTGTAAGACTAAAAAGTAAATAAATAAAATTCTCTACAATCTTCTGTTATATATTAATTTTCGTCGGGACATAAATTTAAAAAAAAAAAAAAAAAAAATCGAGACATCACAAACCATTAATGGAATTGTTAAAACTATTTTTATTATATTTTTAATATTTAATCTGTTTGTAAAATTGGCTGGTGGCTGGGTCGCGTGTAAACGATTTTCCCCAACAGGCAGAAAAATAGCTGAGTAAGGATGATGTAATGGCGTGAGAGCCAATCAGAGCTTGCCAGAGGGCGCTGTTTTTCTCCCTCCTTTTTTTCGAATCTTCGACGCGGAGCGCGTGAGTCAGTATCGTAAATTTTTTTTTAAAGGTAACTCGTTATTTTTTTAGGTAGTCGTTTTAGGGCTACTAGGCCCTGGATCCAGGGACCGGACGTCCGATAAGTATTTTTTTTAATAGTATAATAGTAATTTTTATCAATTAACAATGTCGAATGTCTTTAATTAATAATGTCTAAAAGTATTTTAATGTTAAATTAACTTAAATAGATACGTAAAATCTAATTACGCCGATAATCTTCAAGCACGGGCGATTAATTAATAATTCTTTTTTTTAAACCCAGCCCAATTTTTATAAGTTGTTAAATGTGAATTATTCTCCATAATGTATTTTAAATTATTGTAACATTTTTAAATTTTATTTTGGAGATGTTGTACCAAAAAATTTGAATTCCTAACATCCTAATTAGTGTGTTAAGAAGAATGTTTTATATATATATTGTAATGTTTGGCGATCGTTCAGGCGCACTTGGCGCATTGTGTCACCCCTTCGGGGGCATGCTAGGAATCGAGGTAGAGGTATGTTTATCTTGTTCGGGAGAGGTTCTCCCTTGGTTGTTTAAGAGCTGGATGCTCGAATATAAAAATAATGACTAGTTTCTTTTAATTTTTAATAAAGTTAAGTTTATTATTATGTAAATCTGGTGTGATTATTTGTATGGAATATAGTCATTACAACACGCTCTCGTTTCGAGAACCAGAGCTTTGCACCTATAGAAAGCAATTTCGGAAGTAGAATCAGAAGTTAGTTGGAGAATTCTGATCTGAGAGAAAAATGTTCAAAAACGTACGAAAAGAAGATTTGGTGACAGTTTTGTCAGAGATAGGTGAAGAAGCCAGTTTGGAACTGAAATTAACGGAGCTGAAACATATGTTGCAAAATAGCAAGGAATACTTAGACGATCCGGACTTTGTTAAAGAAATACTAAATACTACAGTTGAAAACAGGAAGAGAGCTGAAGAGACAGAAAAAGCGAAATTAGAAGAAGAAAAAATTCGATTAGAACGAGAACACGAAATTCAGCTGGCGAAGATCCGAACGACACGAAGTATCGAAAGCAGAAGCCCTACCCCAGACGCTCAACACAGCCGTGGAGAAAGCGAAATTTCCCTGGATAAACTGATAAAAGGAGTAGAAACATTGACGATTCCAGTACCGAAGAAAGCGGAAGCATGGAATATATTTTTCGACTCCATCGAAAGAGCATTTAAACATAAGAATGTTCCGGACGAATTCAAAGCAGAGATATTGTTGAAATTAATTGGGGATAAAGCTGTCAATGTTCTTGTTTATATCAAGGGAGAAGATTTAAAGGACTATCAAAAAATAAAAACACTGATTCTGAATGAATATGAACCGACCCCCCAAACCTGTTTGGAAAATTTCCGAAGAGCAAAACGATATTCAGGAGAGACACACATCCAGTTCGCTTCACGAATGACCGCAACATGGGATTATTACTGTAAATTAAGAAATGCAGAAGATATTGATACACTTAAGGAACTAATTATATCCGATAAGATATTCCAAACTTTAGACGGAGAGACAGCGTCCCATATCACAATACGACAAGGAAATACATGGTTGAAGCCTCAGGAACTAGCTCAGGGCCGTCTTTAAACTATTTGAGGCCCTGGGCACATTAGGATCATGGGGCCCCTATGACCTTGAGAAAACACTATTTAGTTACAATAGATAAAGAAAGACAAACAAGGTTCTAAATTTATTTTTATTTAGTTACTAGCTATAAAAAAATAGGAAATATAAAAAATAATCTACAAAAGTAACTCGCTTAACTTAAAATCCTTAGATTAATTCTATGTTGATTGCAAAGGTACCCTTCTAGATTTAAGATGAGCAAAATCGTTAATCACTTCTTCAAAATCTATGGTATTGAGAATATCACATTCTATGGACATCAGCGACAAACTATTTAATCTCTCTTGAAGCATTGTACTTCTTAATTCATTTTTTATTCGTTTCAATTTGGAGAAGGAGCGTTCTCCGCTGCAGTTAGTTACCATCATGCTTAAAAATATTCTCAATGCAATTTCTACGTTAGGAAATGTGTCTTCAATTTTGTTTTGCTTTAATAGATTGTATACTCCTGTACACTGTACACTGTTCCTGTTACTTCATTTTCACTCTGAACATTTATTAAGTATTCTTTTAAATGTTGACATTCTATTTCTAACTCTTTTTCATTTACATCTTCGTGATAGATTTGAGAAAATTCTTTGCATCCTTGTCGTATCTCTTCGGAATTCAGAGTTTTTAAGTGAAAAAATAAACTAAAACGTTGACTGACGATCTCATATGAACTTTGTCGCTGTTTTAGATGAACACTCAAGGTATCGATTATTGGGAGAAAGGTTTCTACGTTGAATCGCTCTTTTCCATTCAATTGGACTGATGGCGCAGAGCCATCAAAAAAACTCTGCCGTGAGCTTCTACGTCTTGTTCTTTGAGATAGATCCTTGTAGTCAGATTCTGGGTTATTTTCTTTGGCAGATGATTCGAAGTTATCAAATTTATCCCTGAGGTTAGTAATAAAATCATAAAGTGAAGTCAACAAATTGGTTGCAACGTCCAGTGTTATTGTTTCTTTCTGAAGATAATTACTTGTTTTGTCTATTCTTTCCAATATAGTGCTCCAGATTTCCGTCAGTATAATAAATTCTAGATTTCCCATTTTTCTAGACAGACTAAGGGCTTCGTCTCTTGTTTCTCGTGCCTGTTCAGTATCGTTTGCGATGGTGATTAAAGCTTCTAATATTCTTTTATAACCCCCATGCAAAGCACTTACTGCATCAGCTCGGGCTGACCATCTGGTTTGTGAAAGACTCTTAACAACTTTTTTTGAACCTAAATGTTCTGTTAACATATTCCATCTGTGGGTAGAGCCCGAAAAAAAGTTGTACACTTTCTGAACTATTTCAAAAAACTGTGATGCCTCCGGTACACACCCAGCAGCATGGACACCTACCAAGTTTAGTGAATGTCCTGCACATGGTATAAAGGTGGCAAATTCACATTTTTCCTTGATTCTTGTTTGTAGACCACTATACTTTCCCGACATATTTGAAGCATTGTCGTAGCTTTGTCCTCTGTAATCTTTTATGGGAATATCATGTATCTCTAAAAAATTTAAGATGGTCTCCGCTAAATACTTAGATTTATGTTCTTTAATAGGTATAAATTTCAAAAACCTTTCAACAGGAACACAGTCTTTTACGTATCGAATGATGAAAGTTAGCTGGTCAATATGAGACAGATCGGGCGTACTGTCAACGCTTATGGAAAAATATTTTGCTGATTTAACTTCATTTATAATTTTTTTTAGAACCTGTTTTCCCATTACTTCAATAAACTCATTACAGATATTTGCTGATAAATAAGAAATGTTACCCTTTCCAGGATTCCCAAATTTTTTTAAGTGATCTGCAAGAAATCGATCAAATTCACTCAATAATTCCACACAACCCAAATAATTTCCATTGTTTGGAGATCCTAGGATTTCATTGTCGCCGCGAAATGGAAGCCCTCTCGATGCCAAAAATTTTACAACAGCTACAATCCGTTTAAGTACGTTTCTCCAGTAATCCACTTCCTTTTGATGTTGAGATAATAAGTCTATATCTACTCTACCAACCGCTTTACTTCGTGCCAGATAAGTCATCATAGATTGCTTATGCGCTGGGCTATTTTCATGTGTTAAAATTATGTGATTAATATGCTTCCAATCATTACATCCATTCCGAGAGCAAAGATTAACATCAGTTGGGTTAAATAAGCAGCATGAAAAACAAAATACAGAGCATTTGGAAGGCGAATACAGCAACCATTTTCTTTCGACGCTTTCATTGTTCTTTAATTTGCGAATAAATAATGCTTTGTTGAAATATCTCGTTACTAATTTATTACCATCTTTGTATGTTCTGGATGCCTCGGAAAAGTCAGAATCTTTATTTTGAAAATATATTGGTCCCTTACGAATTAAAATTTCGCGATTTATTTCAACAAACTTTTCGTGAAAATAATCGGCGGGATCGTGCGATATTAATTCTTCTGTGTTGGAAAACTGCTGTTCAATTGACACAGTTGGAGTTGTCGGTTTTAGTGAAGTCACTGAAGTCGTTGCACTTTCGTCGTAGGAATAGTTGCTTTCTGATTCAATCTCTTTTTCAAAATTGGAACATGAAGGTTTAGAAATTCCCGCAATTTGTAATTGAGCTGAGTCATCATGTGGAACATTTATGAGTTGATTGCTACTTACAGAAGTTTCTCCAGTAGTAGTAGTAAAATATGATGTTAATTTTGGTAACTTTTCAATTACTTCTTTCTGATGTAGAGCTTTTTTCCTTTTTTCAGATCCACTAGGATATGACCGTTTCGACATTTTATATTATAATTCACTATTTAATTAATTTTATAACGAAAATATTCGCTAACACAAAACAGACAAAACGACGATTTAATCAAACAATACTATTTTTTTTATCAGAGCTCGAGCACAGTCAGTAACAAACTAACAACTACAAACAAAACAAACGCCACAACATAGCAGACAAATACTTGAAGGGAATTCCCGTTCGTCAAGTCAAACGACGATCGGGAATCGGGAATTCCCCTTTTTTGTCTTTGGTATTACGAATGACGTTCGAATAGGTTTCTTTAAGACATAAACCACACCGCATCAAATAATTCTTTTTTTAATTTAATAATTTTTTTTTAAATTGTATTCTTATACTTACATATAGGTATTTAAATTAACCTAAACATACTAATATCGGAAAAACTCATTTTTGAGAGAGAGTGGAGTATTATACCCTGTTTATTTATTAGTTTGATCTTTCTTTTTGACAGATGTCAAATCTGAAATCGATATAACTTTGCAACGACGAACAATATCTTCTTATTTTAATAATATTAAAAATTGATAATAATCATAAGAATAGACACACAACATAAAAGTACCTGTTAAGGACTCAAGCATTTTCCGAAAGTCTTAAGTGGTTTTTATTGCTTCGAGGTAAAATTTAAATAGAAAAACTGAAAACAATGGTTTCTTACCTACCCAATGTTTTTATGTCTAGTGCAATAAAATTGATTGACGAATGAATTTATTTATTTTGAATAGTTTAAAACATACATACAGCCACATATTTAGCCAACACATTTTTTACACCAATAGATATTTTCTGTTTCCCATCACTGACCCATCTGTCAAAAAGTTCAAGCTATGTTGTACAAGGTATAGCTATCCGCATGCGGCAAACTAAAGCTAATATAATAAGCGTAGGTATTGTAGTAAGTCATTATCATCAGAATTTTCAAAATTAATGTTTTTCGGTAATAATGTATCGGTTATCATTTGGTAATCTGGCAGGAACTAGAGGGCCCCATTCGATCGCGGGGCCCTGGGCACGTGCCCATAGTGCCCAGTGGGGAAGAGGGGCCTGAACTAGCTAGAGAATGTGATATTTACTTTTCAGCGCGAAGAAAATCTTTTGATGAATACCGAAGTGAAGGAAAACGCCCGAGATTTGATGACGCAACATATTCACCCGAAAAGTATGTTCCCCCTCTGAGAAAAGAATATCCGAGACAAGAAAACAATTTCATCAGGCAAAGAGAATGCTACATTTGTGGAAGCTATCGACACATTGCGAGAGACTGTTCCGATAGAAAGAAAAAGAATGAAATGACGGGAAAGCGAAATGAAAGGGATCACACAAAAATTTCAAGAAATTCGAATAAAGTCAAGCCGAGAAGAAGCGGTGGTAGCGAAAGTAGATTCATCTCATCTACGGAGTGACGTCAGAGAAACCATTATTAAACCCCTGCAGAAAGTTAATATTTTTATCAACTCCGAAGAAATCGAGGCAATCGTCGATTCTGGAACTCAGATTTCAATTCTACATTCGTCATTCATTCCGGATGTAAAGGAGAGAGATGGAGGGAAAATTTTGTTAACTTCTGCATTCGGACAACAGATTGAAGCAAAAGTTTGCCGTACGCCGATTTATCTAAGAAATGATGGAACTAACTTATTTAATTCAGTAGATACCTTTATTGCTGTGACGGATGAATTAAATGTGCCTTGTTTATTAACTCCCGAAATACATGAACTGTTGATCAACCCCCCAGAAAAGAACATGGATTCCGACATCGCAGAAGAAAGGCGTCAGAACGAAGAAGAAAAAATGTTCGTTTTATTTACTGAAACAGAAAAAGAGAAACAAAATACGACAGAAGAGAGAAATGAAGAGGTGGAGGAGAGGGAGAAGGGCATTGCATCAGTTGCCCCTGGCAACCAGTCAAGCTTTGGGGAGTGGCTAGAGGATAATGCAACAGCCAATCCCATCGAGTCTACTGTATCGACAGCCAAACAGCTGTTCATAGAACAACAAACATGCCCGACTCTACACGAGCCTTGGAAGTTGTCGAAGGAAAAGAAGGGAAACTATTTTATTATGGACGGACTCTTGTATCATGAAGAAAAATTGTTTGGAGAAAAAATACGCCAATTAGTTCTCCCATTAAGTAGAAGACAGAAGGTACTTGATCTAGCTCACAACTCGGTATTTGGATGCCATATGGGCATGCGGAAGACAAAAGAGAGAATTAGGTACTCCTTCTACTGGCCAGGAGTTTCTCAAGATGTGGAACACTTTTGCAAAACATGCAGCGAATGTCAATTAAGAAGCCCTGAGAAAAGGTCGGATAAAATTCCAATAACTCCAGTAGCAAGACCTGGACTGCCATTCGAAATAGTAAACATCGATATTATTGGCCCCATTGATCCACCCTCTGCCAGGAAACACAAATATATTTTATGTCTTATAGATCAACACTCAAGATGGCCGGAGGCCATTCCTCTGAAAAGCTTAAGTGCAAAAGCTACTTGCACAGCTCTCCTCGAAATATTCATGCGAACAGGAATCCCGCATACTATTGCAAGTGATAATGGTACAAATTTCGTGTCAAGACTGACTAAAGAATTTCAAGAAAGATTGGGTGCCCATCCTAGATTTTCAACCCCTGGATACAGTGCTTCCAATGGACTAGTTGAACGATGGAATAGGAGTTTACAGCAGATGCTACATCATGTGATAAGGAGCGACCCATCTAACTGGGATAAGCATATCCCATTCCTGTTATTTGCCTATCGGGAAATCCCCAACTGCACCACTGGAATCTCACCTTTTCAATTAATGTATGGAAGACAGCCAAGAGGACCTTTGGCAGTGCTAAAATCATCATGGTCTGGTGAAATACCCATTCCTCCAAATTTGAGTGAATCAGCTGTCGAATACTTACAACAGTTGAAAATAAGAATGGAGCAAGCTGCAGAACAAGCTGAATTGATCGCAAGTGGAAAACAACAAAAATACACGGAATATTTCAATCGAAGATCCGTGCCAAAAAGTTTCAAGAATGGTGACCTAGTTTATTTACTTATACCGGACTCTAACAACAAGCTTTATGCTAGATGGAGTGGTCCTGGAGAAATAGTGAGTCTTATTCCTCCTCACTCGTACAAAGTGAAACTACCAGATGGAAAAATAAAACATGTTCATTCCAACAAAATAAGAAAATTTCAAGCTCGTGTCAACGCCGTTGGAGTGATATTCGAAAATGAAGAAGATTTTGGAGAAGTCATAACTCTACCAAGAAAAGACTTATCAACCCCTTTGGAGTATTTAAAAATTGAAGGAAATTTAGATCTAGAAAATTTGGATAAAACTCAGAAGAATAGTTTAATGACCCTCATCAACCAGCATCAAGCATTATTTACAGGAAAAGTAAAAATGGCTAAAGTAGAATCCCACAAGATCAGATTGATTCCAAATGTAGAAAGAAAGAAACCACATGTATATAGGATCCCAGAAGCGTTGAAAACAAGAGTTGATGCCGAAATAGAAGATTTGTTAAGTTCAGGACTAATAGAGGAGAGTGAAGCTGAGATAGCTCACCCAGTAGTTTGTGTAAACAAGAAAGATGGAAGCATCAGACTTTGTGTTGATTATAGAGCTCTGAATGCGGTTACCAAAGCTGACGATTTTCCGATGGAAGATGCAGTGGATCTAATGTACAATATAGGAAGAGCCAATGTAATAAGCACGCTTGATCTTCTCAAAGGTTATTACGCCGTTCCCATGGAGGAAGAAAGCAAAGAATTTACATCTTTCAAAACTCACCGTGGGCAGTATCAATTTAAAGTTCTCCCATTTGGATTGAAAAATGCCGCTGCCACTTTTCAGCGAGTTATGAACAAGTCACTAAAAGAGTTCAAAGAATTTTCAAGATCATATATTGACAATATTGCTATTTTCTCAAAAGACTTCGAAACCCATCTTCAAGATTTAGAAAAAGTCTTTACAAAATTAGAATTATTAGGATTTACCATCAACGTGAAGAAATGTTCTTTTGCGAAACCTCAAATAAAATATTTAGGACACGTGATTGGATCAGGAAAACATCAACCTGACCCGGAGAAAATAATAGCCATTCAAAAATTGGAATCGCCAAAGACGAAAACTCATCTGAAAAGCCTTCTAGGACTGACGAATTACTACAGGGAATACATCCCAAACTATGCAGACGTCGCATACCCCCTCACCGAACTCACGAGAAAAAAACAACCGGAGATGCTTGAATGGAGAGAAACACATGAGTCTGCTTTCCAACGGCTCAAAGAGAAATTGGCGAAAACAACGGAATTGATTACCCCTACCCCCAACGAGCATTTCATCATCCACTCTGATGCTTCACAGGTGGGAGTAGGTGCCTGCTTGTCTCAACGGAAAGTCGACTCAGAAGTACCAGTGTGTTATGCCAGCCAAAAGCTTTCTAAATCTCAACAGAATTGGCCCACTATTGAGCGAGAGGCCTATGGAATAGTATGGGCATTGAAGAAATTCGAACCTTGGATATTTGGCTCCCCAATCAAAATTGTGACCGACCACAACCCACTGGCATTCATCGTTAAAAATGCTCCCCAATCGTCTAAGCTCCAAAGGTGGGCGCTTGCCCTACAAAAATATAATTTAAGTATCGAGCACTGTCCGGGAAGAAATCTTAAAAACGCAGATGCCCTTTCCAGACTCCCAATCTCAGGTGATTAAAAATAAATAAACTGTCGAGGTCAATGCAGACTTGGTCAGTTAGTTTTAAAAGTTATTTCATGACTCTTATATATTTTATTAGAGACTCTAAGTGTTTATATGCTTATATTAATATTTACTTGTGGATAAATTTAAAATAACAGTGCTTAAGGTAAGTGCTTAATTAATTTGAAAACATATTTTAAAGTAAGATCTTTATAATTCAAAAAGAAAAAAATGAATGATTTAGTGTTTGAAAAATAGTAAATTTCATTGTTTATATGCATAATTTTAAGATATGATTAAAAATCCATGGAAATATAATTGTTCATATAATTGTTTATACATGATCTTTGAAGTGTTATGGTTTTAAAATATTTTTTTTTATTTTGGTTTGTAGTAATAATTGTTTAATTAATAATGTGTGTATTAAATATTATTAGTATTACTGTGTGTCAGTAGATTATAGTTAAAGTGGATAATTATTCTTGTATTAGATATTATTTTATAACTATTTTTTCTATAAAAAAAAGGGTTATATAGGATTGAATTGTTGATTGCTAGCGTTATAGTGTATAATTAATGATAACTGAGTTTATATATGAGTAGTTTGAATATCTCATCTGTTTAATATTCTTATTATGTTGCATTGGAAATATTGCATAATCATGTTTATCGTATGTATCAATGTGTATTATTATTTTTTTTGATCGCAAACAGTTTTTTTTTTTAATTTTCAGATTAACGATTAATTATTGTGTAATATAATCATTATCTTAGGGGGAAAGGTGTAATGTTTGGCGATCGTTCAGGCGCACTTGGCGCATTGTGTCACCCCTTCGGGGGCATGCTAGGAATCGAGGTAGAGGTATGTTTATCTTGTTCGGGAGAGGTTCACCCTTGGTTGTTTAAGAGCTGGATGCTCGAATATAAAAATAATGACTAGTTTCTTTTAATTTTTAATAAAGTTAAGTTTATTATTATGTAAATCTGGTGTGATTATTTGTATGGAATATAGTCATTACATATATTGTAACCAAGAATTATGTTTTAATACATTTTGTTTTTAAAAGTAATATTTGTCTCTAATTCTGAGTATGCCTCGTGCTAATTCTTGGATAGGAATAAATTCCGTGCACGTGCAGTCTAGTGCCATGTTTCTCTAAGATTATCTATAATCCTTTTTTTAAATAACTAAATATTTCGTTAAATAATGCCAATTATCATTGCTAAAAATTAATTCCAATCCAAATTGCTGTTTAGATTAGCAGATTAATATTGCTAACAAATTTTCGAGTCACGTGGATGGCCTGCCCGAGCACGTTGGAGAGATAGTAAATACTGAATTTAAATGTTGGTTTTAAAGTATGAATATACCAATTAATTTAACATCACGTCAATTAATTTAGAATCACGTCATAATTATTTGAATATTTTAGATACGTTATTTGATTTTTGATTTAAATTGTACACAACGCAAAAATGTAAACTATTGAATAATTATTTCAAATTCTATACGATCTATTATTATATTATTTTATTAAAGGACATTATAGGCTAAAATGATCATGAAATTAAAAAATAAATTATAACCACGTTTACGAACCTAACAGTATAAATTTTTTTTAAATTATACCTGAACTACTTTTGTCAATACTGAATACCAATTTTTAAGTTATACCTAGTTTACAGCAGTATAATGATAATTTTGTAATTTAACACTAAATGAATAATATTAATAATTTTTAAATATAACACTGCAATAATAATATATTTTATATTTAACACTTCTACTAGGATTCTTTAAATATTACCATTTGTTCATATTTTTATTAACTTTAAAGTTTCTTTTACATTTTTAGATTGAAAATAAACTTTTTAATCTCATAAAAATAGAATTAAATAATCCAAAAAATTCTTCATCGTGAGTGTTGTTCACATAAACATTTCCATCATATTTAAAAATGTTTGTCTTATGTGTTTTTTATTTGCAGATAAACCTTTTAAACATTTTCTTTCGTATATAAGTGTAAATGAAGGCTTTGTTAGATTCGTTTTTTATGAAAATCTTTCCATTCAATACAAAGATCATACTTCTCGATTTCAACAACTGCTTGAACCTTATCTATTTCCTTCTTATCTTGAATTTTTTTTTCTTTCTGATTTATTTATGTATGCGTATAATGAAATAAGGATAAATGCGTGTATTTTGCTAATTAGCTTTTTAGAGGTTGAGTTTATTTTCCAATACGATTTAGCTTCACCTTCAAGATCTGGTTGAAAACAGTGCCAAATAATAAAGTTACAGTGGCCAGCTAAGTCACCAGATCTTAATTCATTCGAAAATTTACAGGGGTACAGTAAAGAAAAAACTACAAGAAGTTGCTTCAACAAACAACGTTGAGCTAGAGGAAAGGATTAAGTCTACTTAAGCTAATGTAGACAGGAAAAAAAAAGGGCTACAAGATCATTATTTTGCAGTGATCAAAGCTAAAAGTGATGATACAAAATATTACATAACTTCTTTCTCCATTTATAATTTAATTTTGGTGTTTTATGAAATATTCTAATATTTTGGACCACGTAGAATTTCTAATACTATGTAATACAATAACAATATTCTAATAATAATTAATGGTTTATTTTGATTTTTTTTTATGTTTGAAAATACTGTGAAATACTTAGGTTTGAATCACTAAAGTTGTAATCATTTTAAGTAAATAAAATACTTTTTAAAGTTGAATTTTTCAATTATTCTGATATATTGAATCTGACCTGTACTTTATTATATTTCAAATTCTCTACTTTTTTACACGTGCGTACATATGTCCCTATTTAAATAAAGTCTTTTCTCAGGGGGTTTACCTTCAGGTAAATAGGGGTTTAACAACCCCGAGGTGCCCCAGTGATTTTTCCACGTTTCTTTCTAGGTTATTTTCAAAGATTAAATGTGTGCAAACACTATTAATTTTTCAAATTTTAGTAAGCCCTATTCTGCCATTTGAAAAAAAGTAAAATGTAAAACTTGTACAGTGCGCTAAAAAAGCCGGACCCCCCAGAATTACTTTTGATCTAATGATCGGATCTTCGTACTCTTGGATCTAGGGGGTGACCGCAAATATGCTAATTGATAAGCATAGACGATATTTCAAGTAACGAAATCAGACAAAAAACATACTTTCTCTGATTAAACATACCTTTTTCATGATGGATTTGGATTCGTGACTCTCAATCTGGAAAATACGGTCCTAATCGTTTGGTCAGGAGTGCCTCCTTAATGTTAATTTTAATCTTACTTAGTTCGCCCTATCTCAAAAACATTTTAAGAGAGTAGAAAATTTTGTTTAGCTTACAATTCAAAAATTTTTCGACCATTATTAAATAAAAAAATAATAGACTAGAATTAAAAATGGATTTTGGAATGAAACACGAATTTTATAATCGTATTGTGATACGCCCATTCTTCTAACCTACTACAACTATAGGTAGTAACTATTGGTTTGGAGCCATATTTTCTACATTATAAGGCTGCATCCCACAATTTGGGGGCCAGGAATCCAAATCCTCCTAAAAAGTACGTTTTTGTGTCTGATTTTTTAACTTAAATTATCCTCTTCACCAATTAATTAGCATATTTGGAGGCTTCCCCCTTAGAGTATCTTAGTGCGGGAAAACCAGATCATGCGATCAAAAGCTTTTCAAGGTAATTCGTTTTTGTTTTGTTTTGTTTTTTACAGTATATATATAAAAAAAATATTGTAAATCATTTTCTTTATATTTTTTCGAGATGCGTGTTTTAAAATGGAGAGAAAGAGTAGCTCGGAGTAAAATGGAGAGAAAAAAAGATTTTTTACTTATAGTACTTACTCGGCTATTTCTGTGAGTGCATACTATGTTTCGTTCCGGATCACACGGGGGAAAATTACTCCATATGGGTATGTTTCCGAGATCGTCACCATAATACAGAGAGCATTGTTCACCTATATATTATAAATATATATAAGTGGACATACAAACCATCATCGGTGTATGGACACCAAGGTTGGCAAGTTTCTGCCGACCACTGGTAGAAACCGGTTAAAACTGGCATGGTAGAAACCCTTTTCTGCCACATTTGTGGCAGAAATTCAAAAAATGACATAAAAGTAAGTACTGAGATTGATATACAATGGATAATTCATAGAAAAAAAAAACAATTAAATGTTAAACAAAGTACAATTTATTTACATAATTATCACCACTCAAAATCAAATATTACACTGCTTGCACTCTGCAGTAATCTATAACAAAAGACAAGTTTTGATGCAGTTTCTCTTACATACAAAGATTAAAACTGATACTATTATAATAATTGGATTGTTGCCATGCAAATTATGTCTTGAAAAGTAAAAAACTATTTGAAAATAGCTCTATTCAATTATGTTAAGACTTAAATGATAATAATTACTGAATTTCAGAGTTTAATAAAATAAACTAAAATCTAGTATTTATATTTATCATTACATTACTTTGTTCTTTATTATATGTAAATAATTGATACACTGCACTTTTTATATTTAATATAAACAAAATAATATATATTTACGAACAATGAATTAAAAAGTTTGTTATAGTTACATGGAGTTACATTTTTCAGTTTACTTAAAGAAAATGTCATTAAGCAATTACTAGAACTAATATAGACGTTTTTTTAGTTTCTGCCAGTTAGTTTTTGCCGGCTTTTACTGGTTATAACCAGTTTCTGCCACTGGCATGGCAAAAACCAATTTGCCAACCCTGCAAAAAAGCCAACCCTGATGGACACAGAGTCTATGCAGTTGACCGAAAAGAGAAACCGAGGTCAATACAGCCTAGTGGCTCTTAGTCTTGATAAAAACATCAGTGTAGGAAGTACCGGGCAAAAGTGTACGGCTGTGAAATCATGAACTCAATCAAGGGTACGGAAAATGATCCATCGGATTCGAATATTTAATATTCAATTTACCATATAACATACATTCAAATATTCAATCAAAATTAACAAAAATTGAAATATTGCCTGGTTTATACAAAATATTTGTTTTCGAGTTACAATAAAAGCATTCAAAATAACTTCCTATTTTCGGTTTTCTATTTTACGATTTAGAGGATTAACAAATTTTACTTTTTATTTATTTATTTATTGAGCTTTTTAAAAATCACTTGTTCCCGGTTTTAAAAATAAAAGCTATAAAATGAAAAGGAATAATTTTCTAAAGCAACTTAAAAGGTGTGAGCTCACCTCTTTTAGCGTATGTTAAACATTCCAAATCGAACGATGTGCTGACGCATACTTCACCTGAGAGACATTTTTTCAGGATAGAACAATCTCCATACTCCAACTAAAATTTACAAATCATTTAAACGATAAACAAATATTTCTAACAGTTATAATTTACAGCATCGATCGTTCAATCTGCAAATCCTTTTTGCCTTATAATGCCTTCTACTTGTTTTTTATTTATTTATTTATTTTTTCACTTAAAGAAATAAGCAAATTTTTTCTTATATATGTTATAAAGCTAAATGAGTTAAATTTAGATCTTGTTTAGTTATGTCAAAGGGTATTTTTACCACTGAATAAAATCTATTTATATATATAACTATTTTAAAAAATCTTTGATTTTAATTTATGCCATATTTCTATAACTTTAAAATCATTTTCAAGATTATTTAGTTTCGTTTAATGGTTCAGTAGAGAAATTTTTTGTTCTGCCTCTATTTTTGGAGTTTTTATTTATTTCGCATTAATTCTTTTTATAGGTCAGTGTAAAAATATTTTATCATTCGATGATATTTGGTCCTGTAAAATTTTATTTTGTTTCATTATTTTAAATTAAATCAAATATGATTATAGGTATTCATAAAAATGTTAATGGAAATAGCAAAGATTAGTCAATAACATATTTACTTGTATGAATAATCTCAAACAACTTAACGTAAAAACTTAATTTTCTTAAAAAATTATTATTATTATTTTTTCTTCCAATGCCCACCTGGAGAATGACCTTTCGTCATGCGGACATCTGAAGGGCAGATTTGTTAGCCTCGTTTTGCGGGGCTCCATATTAGGTGAGCCAACGTTGCTCCCACAAAGGACAGATAGTACAGAAAAATAAAAGAATATCCATGCCAGGCCCGGGATTAGAACCCACAACCTTTCCGATGCACGACCTGTACCCTGACCCCTACGCAGACCGGTCGGATCTTAAAAAATTATAAAAATGGAATAAAATCGACAGGTTTCAAGCGCTCAAAAAATAAGCGCCCACCTTTAAAATCTTTGAAACTAATAAAGTACTTTCATTATTACGCAGATTTACTTGTTTATTTTTAGTGATATAAAAATTACTTACATGAGTTGCAGTTGCTAATATACAAATTGATGTAAAAACAATTCTTATCATATTTTAAAGTTTTTGGTCGACGTACATAAACAGCAAATAGATTGTAAGTTAAAAAAAAAAGACTTTCAATGCCAACTATCATATGGAAAATTAATACACAACTATAATTTCTGTATTTATCTAGTATATTATTATTTTTTTATAGGTGAATAATTTCTATCATTTATGTTTGGGTCGTATTATAAAGTGACAGAGCAATAGATTCTGCCAAGTTTGTTGATTCAATTTGGGCAATTTATCTATTTATTCAGATAACACCTGACTTCAGATGAAATGTCATGTCTTCAGAACTACATCCACAATCAACATCTTCTGGAGTCATCGATGCCTTGTCAAAATGTATAAAAACAGTGCGAATCTATTGAGTTTCCGCTTTTAGAATTTCAGTTTGCGAAGATTTGAAATGTTTTTTATTACAGACATTTGTAAAATGGTACTGTTTACTTTTCAATTGACCTGAAGTGTTTTTTTAAAACGAGAAAATTAACTCGATTTTTTTTTTTTCAAAATGAAAATGGGATTAAAAATTTGACGCTTGAGGGGGAGCTCAATTTTGTAAATTTGTACCTTGAAACCTATAATCTCTGAACATAAACAGTTTCTATGAGAGTCCTTCTAATAAAATGATGTCCATAGACTATGTACCTGAAAGACAGTTGTTTAGTTTCCAAAACTAGGTCAAAAATCAAGTTTTTTATTCTTGTTAAGAGTTTAACGTGGATAAGGACTTGAGTTTGGAAAAGGAACCTTATAAATTAATTTCGCTCAATAATACCACAAAATCTATAATTTAGCCATAAACATTTGGTTAGAAAATAATTTTTTTACACTTAAGCTGAAATTTATTATAGAAATGCAAGTCTGAAACTGTAGTTTTTTTTCTTTTTTGTAGAGATATTAATAGAATTTTAGACTGAAAATCCCTGATTTTAAACATTTTAAATACTCCTTTTTATTTATCAAATTTTTATTATATGAAATTATTTTATGATGGAATGGTAAAACTATATCGATCATTACATTTAATGAGTTATTAGTTATCACCACTTTCACATTTTTATCTGCACTTGAAACCCTTTCAGTTTGAAAGAGTATCAGCACTCGACCACTCGAACTTTATTTTTTTTAATGCTACCTAGATCGACTGATGTGATATAAGAAAGTGATACATAAGTGGTTTTCAAATTAGCAAAAATCTCCGAATCCCTTAATTTTTTTTTAAAGATAAGAAAATAAATTTCTCGGTTTATAAATACCTTTTTCGAATTTGTAAACTTGCTAAAATTATATCTCTACACCTTAGGTTCCCAACGTGGGTGCTGTCGCCAAACCTCCAGTGGGTATTGAAGGGGTGTGTGGAAAATTACATACAAGAGAAAACTTTTTAACTATCTAGTACACTTGGGAATTAATAGTTTGAGTTAGAATCAAAAAACCATTACATACCTAATTCTGCATAAATTACTTGCTATTAAAGCAATTATTGATTCAGTATGAGAAAAAAATTATGCTAATTTTATGGTTAAAGTAACACTTTGCTTTCAATTCTACTCTACACATAAAGTTATTAAACTATGAAGTTGGATCTTGGATTTGATTTTTTTCCCTTCTCAGAACTCCAACTCTTCATTTTGAATTTTTAACAAATTATTTTGATGTTTGTTTTATACCCCATGAATATTCTGTGCAACAATTTGGTATTTTTAGGATAATTTGTTTAAAAGTTATTTTGCTCTCTATTTAGATGTTCGCAGCAGAAAATTCCTACCTAAGTAAAGGCTATTTTTATTTTTAAAAAAAATGCTGAAAGAATTTCAAAAATAGTCATTGGTCTAGAGGGTTTTTCAATAAATTGACGATATGGTTACAAATGCTCCCTATTGAAAATAATAAATAAAAGATGTTTTTTTTAATTAATATTGTTTAAGAAATGTTTGATAAATTAACTTTTTAAGGGAGCCTTAAAAAACAAATTTATTTCGAAAACAGGGAGGTCAGTCTAAAAATGCTGGGAATATAGGCTCTAGACAATCAATAGGCATCTCGTTGTCAATGTCTGAGGGAGCAGGGTTCTGCCCTAAGGCCTTGCGAGAATATATATATATTTTTTTAATTTTATCTTTTTTGCACAAGAAATGCGTAATGTGAGGCAATAGATGCGACTTATCGATGTAAAATTTCACATAAAAGTATGCTGTCCACCCATCATACCTCAAAGTTAATTTTTTTTTCCTTCAAATTTTCATTTCGATTATTTTTTTTTAAATTTCTTACTAATTATAACGTTTGAGAAAATTTTTTATCAAATTGGAAGATAACAGACCGTTTACACTGGATGTGATTTTTTTCGCTTGCGATTCGAATGAGAGGAAACAGGAAAGACTAGTTTTTCTCGGGTAAAAATATTTTACCCATGAGGTTTTTATTCGCAAGTAACAAAATCACATCCATCAATATAGGCGGCCTTTTTTAATAGCTCATTATTCTGTATCCAGATATTGCTTTTCACCTTTTGCGTCTAATTTTAGTGAATTTGAAAGAATACATCTTATGGCTCATTCATAAAGTGCTTATTAGAGGAGATACATATTGTCCATATGCATAGACCAGCGAACCTATTGACCCTTACATGTTTGGTTCTTAACGATTGCGCCGTTTTGAGAATAATTCTTGATCAACTCATAAAAATAAGTGTGAGAAGACGCTTTTTAAAGTCAAAATTGGAAGTGGTAAAAATGTACAGACTCACTGCTCCTCAGGTGATTTCATTTAAAGTGAGTGTAGTCATTAAACTAAAATGAAACTTTAATCGAATGAGTAATGACTATACTCAGCGAAGTCCATCCAATATGTTCAGATGATTTATGAGTTTCATGCAATCTTAACTCTGCATTTATAAAGTGGTTTTTGAAATTGTGGTATTCTGCTACCGTTTTTTATGCAATAGTTAAAATTCCCCACAATGAATGGTTGCAGTTGAGTTGCCACGGGAAATTTTGTCTGTCTAACCAAAGAACTTCTTCAACTATTGGGGTTGTCCATGCAAGGATATAGAGGGGTATATTCACCTCTATATTCTTTGGTGAAGCGTCGACCATAGAGTTACTATTTCAACTTTATGAGTCATCTCTTCCGCGGGGGATATAAATTGTGATGGCATGTCCGCTGTTCATCCTCAGGATCTTTCTCAGAGCGACGCCGATAGTCCTTTGTGCAGCTCTAGTGCGACGTAAATAAAATACCTTCCAACCCATCACGCACCTCTGATTTCTGCAGAGAGAAACAGAGACCTTAATTGGTTGGTTTTTCTCGCAAAAAACATTTCATCAATCTGGCTCTAAATTTTTCTCGGTTCATGATTATGTGTGCATGAATCATATTTAATGAGAATGACCCTTTAGTTCAATCATTTCTTGTTTCTAAATTACGTCTTATGATTAATTTTACTTTATTTTTAAAAGCATAGCAAGCTACAAGTTAAAAAAATAGTCTATGAAATTAGAACCGGTTTATTTATCAACAAACAAAGCAGACGAAAAGTTGATTAGGAATGGAGGATGTGTTTTTGTCAAGATAATATATTGACAAATGATGTTCATTTTTCATTAGCCTCGTTTAAAAAAGTACTAAAATATATATTTACCTAATTACTTTTTCAAAATTTAAAAAAAATTATGCTTTATTCTTCTAGGTGACTTAACGTTAGTATAAAATGTTGCAACATAACGCCCCTTTAATTTTGTCTAAGAAGTGATTTTTATTGTAATTGTTGAATTCTATAGCTTGATTTATCCTTCTTTTCTTTGTTTTCAATTGCGTATTACTTTATATTTTTTTGATGTTTAGTACTATATTAAGCAGAGTTATAATATTTTTCTCAATTTTCTTAAGTTTATTGTATCATCCTTTCTCATTTACATTTAATTATATTATCAACTAATTATCATTTAGAAAAGCACACCCACCTTACCCTAATACATCTGTAAGAAATAAAAATTTTGAGAAAATTTTCAATTCTTGTTTTTTTTCTTCCAAATCTTAGAGATATGATTGTTGCTGTTATTTCTTTATACTATCACACATAAGCATGTCATAATAATGTAAAATTTTTTATACTTAGTTCATTTATTTTTTTAACAAGGTTTTGACAAGTTCTCAAAAAAAAAAAAAGGTGATCAAAGCTAAATTTAGCCTATTACTTTAATATCCAAATTATTTTAGCGAGTTAAGAGGATGTAACAAGCCTATGCCATTGTTAGACATAGTAAATTATATAGAAATGATACATTTTTATCCTCCAATTTTGAGTCTTCAGAATCTGTGATCCCTTTAGAAAATCTATTATTAATACGATAATATTCTGCTAAATTTTCCAATCTTTTACTAAAGATATACTACCATTTGACCCAGGGCAAAGATATTTTAATTCTTTTAGGTCTTCATTATTAGGTAAAACATCTGTAAAGGAAATATTTGGAACTTTTCACTGAAACTGTAGTATATTTTGTTATTAAATTTTCATATTTTTAGTATTTAATTTCTTATTTTATAAAAATTATGTTTCTTTTTCAGCAGAATGGATGAAAATCCAGAAATTTTAGCTAAGTATCAAAAGTTAGCACTTGAATATTCAAAAGTAAGTTACATTTTCATTATTATTGTTAACAATTTTTGTTTATTAAATTAAGAATTTTTTTTTTCTCTATTCGCAAGGTTACACAGGGATTTTATAAACCCAGAGTCAAAACTCATTAGGGCTCTTTCCTTAAAGCATAACATTTATTTTTTCTTTTTATTTTGCAAGCCATTTTTAAAAAGCCTTTTTTAAGCGGTAATTTAACTTTTGATGCTCAAAACATCAATTTTCATAAACATACTAAATTTACTTCAAATACGACTCAATTTTAACTCAATTCAAACTCATTTTATGCACCTTTAAATTTTTTATTAATTACATTTTTTGCTGAAAACTTAGCACTTGTTGGCTAACTTTATGCTTTGAGTTACTGTCGGTTTAACTGTTTGAAAAAAAATTGCGATATACTTATAAAAAGTTCTCTGCCTATTTTTTTTAATCATTTTTTTTTATAAAACATTAAAATAAATTACATTATATTTGAAAAATTTCAATCAGGCTCTTGGGCATTTGTCCCTGTGTGCCTCCTTTGAGTACTGTTCTGTAAACAGTTATGTGAATCTGAAATTATAGAGTTAGAAAATTAAGTATTTTATATAGATATGTATAGTAATGATTGTTTAAATGAATAAATGCATGAAAATGTTTGTTTCTTGATTATGATATTTCATAGCTTAAACTTCTATATATGCATGTTAAATGTGGTTACATGGTAAAATATTTATCCAACAATTATAAAATTGTTCAAATGCCAAATTGTATTCATTAAATTCATTTTTTTTAACTTTAAGAAAACTTTTCAAGAAGTATCTAAAATTTTTACCAAATATATTTATTTGCATATTGAAATAAATTTTTTTAATTTAAGTTGAAAGCTCAAATATCTGTTTTGAAGACAGCAGTCGCAGATGAACAAACTAATGCATCCGAATTACAAGTAAGTATGAAGTAAAGTAGTAGTTTTTTAAATTAATATTAATATACATTTATCATTAAACCATTTATTTAGATTCAATTTTTAAAATTTACCTTTATCATGTCTATTTTTAATAAAGGGCAACATAAGAATATTTTTCTAAATAACTTGTAATCACATCATTATTTAATATTGTCATTTTCTGAAGGGTCTGAATTTCTAAAAATGTAATAAGAATTGGAATCAAAACATTTTCAAAAAGTAAAATGCTTCAAAAACCCGAGGTTTATTTTATTTTCATTGATTTCATCCTTATTTACCCCTCCCCATATACACTCACTGTGAACAATCTTATTTTAAAATTTGATATTATTTTTATTATATTTTAAATTCAAATAAACAATGCTCCAATTATGAAAATATGAGAAAAAAATGTAAAATTATAAATAACTCAATAATTCATGTTCAATTATGATTTTAGGAAAATGCAATTAAAATCTTTGTATCAAGTTTAATGTCATACTTCAAGCCTAGCATTTTTAATTTTTGTATTAATAACTATCTTGTGCAGGTCTACAAATTAGCCAGTTAATAAATCATTGAAGCATTTCGTCATGTTCAAACTACTAATGCAATGGTCATGAAAAGAAAATCATTTGAGATGTGAGAATATTACTTAGGCTTGTCTTTTGATAACATTTGAATTATTTGGATTTTTACACACTTTATCTTTAAGGGAATTTTCTATTAAATAAAGGCATTATTATTTGAATTTTTTTTTAATTCAAGGGTGTTTTACAGCATTTTTTTTAAGTATTTAGGGTATTTTTTTCCATTATTATTATTTTTTTTTTGGCTATAAATTTTTTTAAATATTAATGCAAGTTTTTCCTAATAATTTTACATTTTATTTTGTCACTCGCAATATCATCTACTACCAAGTTTTCCTCATTTATTATGTTATTAATTTAAAATCTTGAGAAGGTATCATTTTTTACAGCTTTCCCATCTTCTCTGATTTGTATTTTTTAGAAGATTGCAGTTTTTTAAGCAAGAATTTACTGTTGTCTGCTATTGAAAGAAACTGTGGGTAGGCAACAGGAATAAATTCTGAAAGCTAAATTTCTGAAATAAATTCTGATTATTTTAAAGATTTATTTAGTTTAATATGTTTACTTAAATAGTAGGACTCTTAGGATAATTTTTTATAATTGATGTCATTTTTTAAAAGCATTTATAGGGATTTTTTTAGGTCATAAAAATTCAGGCTCTACTTATTTACTGTGAAGAGAAAAATCCCCATTGTGAAACAAGTTGAACAAAATTTTATTTTGTGATTAATAGGTTAACAGACAAATTATTCCTGACAATAATTGTTACTTCCACTATAGATATTTTTAAATGATTTGTTCCTCTCCTTTTAGGAAGCTCTAAAGAAAAGAGACCAGTTGATTCGTAAACTAGAGCAGGAGGTGGAGTGTTTGAATTTCAGAAATCTGCAGCTTTCAAAAAGAGTATCTATTTTGCAGAATGATTTGGAGGTTGTTGATACAAAGCATCATTCCAAGGTAATATTCTTTTGTTTGTTTGCTGATTTTTTTGTCATTTTATATATATATTTGTGGTATAATCGTGGTAACGGGGCGACATTGTTGCAGAACGATACCAAATTCTTGCAGAAAGATTTTACCTTTGGGAAATAAAAAATTTTGGTTTTCAGAAACTTTCCTAAGATTATTTATATTCAAAAGATGCCTTTCTCGTCCGTCGGAGTCGAAAAAAATGCTTATGATTATTTTATTCTCAAATTCTTTTTCAAAAATAAAGAATAATGAAATAAAAAATTTGGTCTTCTTTTTTCTGCAGAAATTTTAGTTCTGTTTTTTTTTTTTGCAATAATTACTATTGACTTCTACATCATTTTTAAAATCCTATATTTTTAATATATTATTTATTACAACAACTAAATCTCAAAATGAAAACATGCATTCAGTATTGCATTTAGTACATTTAGTATAAAATGAGAAAGAACCCCTTTTTGAAGAGCCCGATTTGCACGATTTTGCCGTCGACCTTCCCCCCTCCTGGTAATTGCAGCAGTAGTTGTAATTGTAGAGTTTTGTATTTCTTGGAAAATGTGTACATAAAAATCAATTTATGTTAGGATTAATTGACTTAGATTTTATGTAGTATTGAAGATGATATTTTGTGGTTACTAATTTTATTCAGAGTTTAACACGAGGCCTTTTTGAAAATGGGACCCATATTTTTTAAAATAAAACTGGTATGTATTATGAATGTATGGATTTATGTATTATGCATAGAGTTATGTATAGAGTATTCGAAAAGGGTTTTAAAAGCTTGTTTTCATGTTTCATTTGGATGCAAGTTGAACTTTTATTCTATTAGAAAACAGTCATTTAATAGTAACTGAAAAAGGAAATTAAAAATCAAAGAAATATATTGGGTACAATTACACCATTTTTATTATAAGCTTGTTTTTATGAATATTAAGTTATAAAAATAGTTAGTTATATATTATGGTATGACCATAAAATAAAAAATCTTTTTATATACTTTAATAGATTTTATTTATACTTTTAAAATATTGCCATAAAAAAGTTAATTTATCATTGTATAAAAGCCATAATGGGACAGTGTTTAAAACACCAAATGGTAGTTATTTTTCTTACCCTGGTAGATATTTGAAGCCCATTCAGCTTCAGATCGATGACACCTGTTTGGAAGTAAAGGCGACCACTGCTCAATGCTGTTCAAATTGCTATCATTATGACATAGATCACAAAATTATGGAGCCTTAATAATTATTGTGGAAAATGTTGTATATATGTATTGTGGATAATCCAAAAATGCAGTACAAAAACACTCTTTGACTCACAAAGAGTACTTTTTGTTGTTACTTAAATTGTAACAAATTTTTTTAAAAAAATTTTGACAAATAATTAAGTGTTATGATATATCTAAATTGTACAATAAATTTAGTGAACCAGTAATAGTTAAGGTCATTAAAATGCAGCAGATGAGATGGTTTGGTCATATCTAAGACAAGAATTACGCAGTAATAAATTAAATTTACATGAGCCTGAGGGAAAAAGAGAAACGTAGGTCACTTACTAGATTGTTAGATTAAGCGGAAAAGGGCAAATAGTTATGCAGTGTAAGGGTTAATAGTTATTGAGTACTAAGTCATTATCCAGCTGTTGTGCTGTTAGAAGAAAATTAATTAATTAAAAAAATTGAACATTTTGATAGTTTAAATACTTGAGCACTGTAATGCTCTAAAGTGCCTATTAGTAGTGTATAGGCACATTTGAACATCACAGTTTAATTTATAACCGTCGTTGAACAGCCTACCCAATTTTTTGGGTTTATGACTACAAATATTGAACCCCATAGCCTTGTAATTTTGAACCCAATCCAGAAAACAAGGGAACCCCTGGATCAAGTATTGGGAGAAGGTCTTTGTGGAGGTTTTTTTGATGGAACCAACCCACATTTGCATTACACAGGGTGGAAAACCATAAAAACCTCCCACGTTTAGCCTGACGGTAAGAGGACTACAACCCATGATCGGTCTACCATTGATGATATTTTATGTCAGAACTGTGGTCTGTGTGAGCCACATACGGAATTGGTACCGGGTTCTAATCCCAGTGATGGATGCGGAATTCGTATTGACCTGCCATCACTGGATTAGAACCTGGTTCACCTCATTGGAAGGTGAATCCTCTATCCCCTGAGCCATCATGCCTCTAAACATCACATTAATTTTTTTTCTGTTATGGTTGTGTGTAATGAATCTTTTCTATGCTCTTTACTACCTGTTAGAAGGAATTTGAATGTTCAAATTTAGTGCTTAAGTATATTTGTAAAATTAATTTATTGTTTAAATTGGTTTTTAATTTATATCAATTCATGGTGTGTTGCAATGATTGGAATAGGAAATTCAAGCCATTGTAAAGGATATTCATCATTTATTTATTTATTAAATATTTATAAAGCATTAAAATCATTACAATGGATTAAATTTTATTTTTGATTCTCCCAGGCTAAATCCAGTTCTATTATTTTTATTTGTTAATATTTTATTAATTGACATAATATAAGAACAAATATTTTTTGGGTAGTAAATGTACTATTAATTCATTTTCAGAGTAAATCACCGGGTGTTCAGTCTGGTCATTTATCTGAATCTTACAATGTTTTGAATGCTGAACTACAGAGTAGAATAGAAGAAAATGAAAGACTGCACCAACAGGTGGGAAAAACTTATTTAAATTTTCCTTTTTTGGTCTAAAAATTATTATAAAATGTTTTAAAAATTGTTATTAATGTAAGCATTGTACGAAATCGGTTTCTTTTAAATTATGTTCTGATAATCTGTTTACTGTATTGTATTTCTTCTTTTTTAAAACCAGCGGCATTTTACAGTTATTTTTTGTAAGGTCCCCAATTTTTGCGCTATCTTCCAAGCTTCCAAAAAATACACATAATTTCAAATTTCAGCAAAAGTTTTGAAATGTTTTAGGAGGAAAAAAAACTCATTCAAATAAGAATATTTGCAGTCTAAACTTGTTTCAATCGATTAATAAAATAGTTTTAATATTTAAAAAGTGAAATAGAACATTTTATTCTTTGCGTAAATATTTTATTGTTGAACATCTATTCTCTATTGAATAACATAAAAGAAAATTGGGTTTTTGTGTAGGAGAGATTGTGACTGTAAACTAAATGGCTACTCTTAGTTTAGTTTAAAGCAAACAAAATATTATTAACAGAATTTTTTTTAATATTTAATACTAACTTTCATGCTTTATTTTAAGGTCTATACTGCAGATCAAGAACATGGTAGAATTGTCTCTGATCTAAATTCTACTGTAGAGCAGTTACAGTCAAATTTAACTGAACTTGAGAAAAAAAGTAGTGAAAAAATCAAAGAGCAACAAACAACGATAGATACACTGCAGAAAGAAAAGATAAAAATGCAGGTACTTACATCCATTTTAATTAAGATCCCTTTCATATTAAAATTATTTTTCTTTTTCTACATTTCTCTTTTTTTTCAGGTTTGCATAAAAAATCATGAGCAAGAATTAAAAAAGTTGAATTCATCTGAAGACATAAAGTACTTGTGCTTGTTTTATTATCTTTTGAAATTTTTCCATATTTGCATGTATTTTTTATTATGCTTTTTCAAATTTTTTTTTTAAAACTAGCATCATGTTTGGTCTAGTTTGTAAATGGTACACCATCTGTAATCACTGTACTTCAAAGATTGATTACATTGGGGAACAACTTATTTTTTGTTTCCTGTTGTAAGAGGTTTCTTAACAGATTTTACATATTTTTGCATCACTGATCTCTAGTCTGCAATAGGTTTCTCTCTACAAGCTACAGTTATAATAAAATTTAATAATATATTCCAAACCAAGATTTTATAAAATTCACAAAAGTGATTACTAAGTCTCCTCACTTCTCTGGTGTGTAGGGTATTCTGAAAGAAGGCGAAAGAAGGCAATAATACATTTCAGTTAATGATGGGATAGATAAGTTGTTTGTGACAAGTGTGATGATGTTTTTCAAAGAAGCAAATAAGCGTGTGTGTGTATATATATATGCACTTATTTGCATAGTGCCATTATGCTACCATTTTCACAGCGTCTGACTCTAGTCATGTGTTACTTAGCAACACTAACTACAATAAAACTGGCTTGTTTGAAAATTATTGAAGCTAATATATTTTAGCTTTATGTGGAATCAGCTTTTTTTTTTAAATACAATTAGTGAAATTCGAGAAACTTTTCATTAGATTGGTTAAAATGCATAGAGCTTCAGAACATGTTTTTAATAATATCTGCATTTACATCAGACTTGATTTTCTTAAGTTTAAAGGTTACTTTGTTCCACAAAAGAATGTAACCTGCAAGAAGAATACATCATTTATGCTTTTCAAATGGGCAGTTAATAATTGAACTAATTTAATCTTTATTATAAACAGCTGCTGAATTATTATGTATACAAAGATTTAAGGAGGCTGTTTCTTGCTGACTAACTTGTCAAAATTGAACTGGTGTCTTTGTAACACTAATAACAATAAACATGTTTGCTTGTTAACTGATGTTTTACCTGAATTTTCAGTCACACATGATAGTATTCCAGTTCCCATTATTTATAGCTGTTAAGCCTTAAGTACAGTTTTTTTCATGATTTTAATATTAGTATAAGTAAAGCATTTCTGCAACAGCCAATTGTGGATCAGGAAGTCCGAGAGGTTAAATTTGCAGAATTTCATAGTCAATGTGTGGTGATGTAGTCAGCTTCCACCATCCTTACTTTTCATACCATATTTAAAGCCCACCATCCTAGATGGGCTTTAAGTCACCACCAGGGATAAAACCTGAGTTTTTTTTTTACAATGACAGCCCAGTGTCTTAATCGCTGTGGCTTGGCTCTAATTTCTTGTGATCATTGTGACTCTATTTTATCATTATTTTACCTGATGACTTGTGTTCAACTGCTAACCCCATAGAATTTTGGCTACCTCTTTTCAATTTCTGCAGCTTTGTGATTTTTAACCCAACTCAGAAGATAAGTGGATTCTTGGAATAAAGATTAGGATGAACTTGCTTTTGTGGAGCAGATTTTTTGAGTGAAAATGATGCACATTTATGTTAGGTAAAATGAAAACCACAAAAACCTCTTTCAGTTACAGCAAGGGATTTCTAGCCTACGATTGGTTTGTCACTGGAGATATTTTAGGCCCATGTTTTCCTAGAATAGTATACAAATGGACTAGCTTTTGCTAAAATTTGAGCCTGATTTGCTTCATTGAAAGGTAAATGTGTGAAAAGCAATTCCTCATCAAATATCAAAATTTAATACCAGTATTCTTTACATATTTGTATTCAAATTTAAAAGGGAGATATTTAAAAAAATATTACCACAGCTTTATAAAGGAGACATCAAATTATATGTTTTACGTTCGTTGGTATCAAATTGTACGTTGCCAAGCATATCTTTGTGAATAATTTATTTTGAAATAGGCTTGCTTTATTTCATTGTGTTTAACTGTCTCATTACTCCAGTAAAAAAATTTCTAAACAACAATATATGTGTTAGATTTAGATTAGATTCAATATAGATTTTTTTAAGGAAAGCAACTAGATTTTATTCTGAATTGAGTGAAATTATTAAAAGCTAATTTGTTTGGATTCAATTCTTATTTTTAGATTTGAGCTGTCTTTAATTTATTTGGATTGGTTATAATTTTTGTGTTTAATTTAATCAATATATGTATCTTTATAGGAATTTATAATTCCTTTAAAAATATGGCATGATAAATATATATATAATTACTTTATATTTTACAAACGAGTTTATTGTTTTTTTATGTAACATATCTTGCAATTTCAAAAGCTGATTTTGTTCAAAAACTGTATTTTTAGTATTCCTTATTTTATATTGCTTTATTTTAAAGCAATTTTGTTAACTCATAAAATTGATATTGTTTTTGATATTGTTCGCTTTCAATAATATTTTTTTTAGGTCAAAAGACATAACAGCTGAGAACAAAGAGCTAAATCTTCAAATAGAAGAAATGAAAACAATTATAGCCAATAACGTTTTGTTTAATGATAAGTGTAAGTTTTAGAAATAACTGTTTTTTATGTTATTTATCATTGTCTTTATTGATCTTTGATCAGATTGTCTCAAGATAAACCGAATGATGAAAATTTTTTTTGTGTGCATAAATTAGTAGAGGATACATTGTCTTGTCAAATGTCTCTAGACACACCATGGTGCAGACACAGAGCTCTTGGTTCTCATTTGTTTCTATGATGACGTGCATATGTCTTAGTAGAATTTATGTCACTTTTCGATTGGTGTCAATAGGAATTGATATCCATCCATCTCACATACCCATCCTAGCTGAAGTGAGTGCTAGCAGTGAGGCTGTGTAATTTGAATTTTAATTCATTTCAAGGATTCTCTATGGAATTTAGATCTGGGTTTTAAGGCTAGTCCAGTTTTGCACACCAATTTTGTCAAATTATGACTGTGCAAGTCTCGGTGTGTGAATAGAGCAATTATCTTGCTAAAAGAGAAATGGTCCTCTCCCGAAATATTGGCATAGAATTGAGTGAGTATCATTGTCCAGATTGTCCACATACTTGACAGAGTTCATATTTTCAACCACATGAACTAATGAACCCTGGACAGGCTTCCAGAAGCACTCATGCAGCATGGTGATTTAGAGAAGGTAGTGTGTAAGAGATACATTTATCACTTGTGTGAAAATTATTTTTCTAGTTTTTTTCTTTAAATCAAGATAAAGTATCAGTGTTTTTATTATTTTATACGCTACATAGTATGACTTCTTTTTTACTAGCTTAGGATTTATTAAATATTGAAATCATCAATTAAAAAAAAAACACTTTTTAAATGAGTTAAAACTAGATTCAACTCCATTCCAAAGAGAGTTTGAAATTTGAACCACCCTTAGAGAAGTGTAATCGTCTAGTAAAAATTGAAATAAACTGTTTAAGAATTATGCGTGGCACATTAGACATTTTATAACATTGATATATTAAATTTTTATCCATCTTTTTTGCATTCAATTTAAAATAGGGTGTTTACATACTCTTTATTATCTTCATTACCCATGTAATATAATACACTAGTGCAAATTTCGTTGCCATCTATATGTGATTGTGTCAAAACTCATCACGATTTTGGAATAGTATTTTCTACATTTTTATCTTTACTTGAGGTCACCCGTTTTAAAACACTTTTTATTTTGATTCTGTCACTAATCTTAAATTGGTTTAAATTTGACCCACCAGTTTCGTAATGATTAATTTCTCCTTATTTATTTTAAATGAAGTTTTATGTTTTTACAGAACTTGTCTATTTCATTTTTAATGTATGTTTTTCTTTTTGTAAATCCCATAAGAAGGAACTGTTACATCTTAAAAAGTATATAATTTGTTGTTCATTTTACTGAAATTCTGTTACAAATATTTACTCATTGGGTTGTGCATGTTTCAGCTAAGGATGTTTTAAATATTCTGAATACTCCCATTATTCAACGTGGTAAGCACAATCAGCTGTTGTTGCTAATGCTCAAGAAGCAAAACCTTGTATACGAGTTTTGCCGGCAAATGTCCGATTTGCACACTTTCATGATACAAAGACTTTGCGCTTCAGATACAGACAATAAAGCTGTCACCGTAAAGGTAACTGTTACATGCTGCATATATCGCCTTATTATTTCTCTTTAGTTCTGTTAATTTGTTGTTCTGTTATGAAATAGTATTTTTTTTACTACTTTTAACAGTTTAAATACCAATATCTATCTTTAATAATGATTGTGTAATTGATTGTAGTCTTATAATTTAAAATATAATACACTATTTCAAGAAAAAAATTTCTGAAAATCATTAGGTTTGCCTGATGACCTAAATTTTAAGTAATACTTTATCTTATTATTCACCACATCCATAGGGATCACTGCTCTAGTACATCTTCATCATGACATTGGGCTCTTCCATTATAGCAACCTATACTAAGTCCATTCCATGTTTGTAATATTATTTTAACTGTCATTATGACAAATTTAGTGTTCATTCTATTGAATGTGCAAAATTAAATTGAAAATTTTTTATTCCCCAGGAAAACTATTAAGACAAGGGTTAAATATTTTTTTGTGGTTCCCAAACAAAACAAACAAATTACAAGATAAAAAAAAATTTAAATGACTATTACTTTCAATTTTACCATACAATAAATTAACCATCTCTTTCAAGGTGGGGCTTCCTAAATTCAAATTCTGGGTGGTTCTCTATGAGGATTTGTATCACTTATCAAGCAGCATTGATAAAAAAATTAAAATGAGGTATACTGTTGAAATTTCCATTTATCTTAATCCTCTTTTAAGTCCACTTTAGTGCAATGAATACTTCTTTCAATATAGAAGACAATTTTAGGGGATACTTTGTGTTGATGTATTCATTTTTGCAGTTTGATTTTAGCCTTCCTATTATGTTCGTTTTGATTTTTGTTAATCATGCATGTAAAACTGAATATAATCGTGCTTTTTGTTACTTGCTGAAGTTGTATTTATTGTAATTTTAGGTTGTAATTTTGATTTCAACTATTAAATTTCAATGTTTCAGCTAGAAATAAGCTTGCGAGAGAGTATTCAACAATTAAAAGTCATTCCACTCAATTTTGAAAATATTGTTAGTGCTATCAAAGCTGAAACTTTAACATGGGTAAGTATAATGGGTATTATCTTTACTTTCATTACTGTTAAAGAGCTGATCCACCTTGGAAATTTATGGCATAACCATTAAGTTATTTAAGCTTGCAATTTTAAGCTAGACTTAGAAAACAATAAAAACCCTTCTACCAAGCATATGGAAAACTCTTCTTTCATTATTAATTTTAAAAATAAAATGAAGAACAGAAACAGACATGTTAACTTTTTGTAAACTCTTAAATTCATTTTCTTATAATTTTGGTGAATTGTTTATGGAATATTTATAAAATTATTAAATGAATAATTTATCTCAAAATTCTTTGTCATTGATTGATTGTGGATGATAGAGTAAAATGGGGATCTGTGAAAAATTTTATTCCTTTATTGTTGCATGTTATTTTAAATTTTAAGGATTATTGTTTCTAAAGTAAATAATTAAAATATAATTATTTTTTAAAGATTAATTGGTATAATGTTTTAAATTTCAATGTTATTTTTTTGCTTATATTGGTAATTAATAATTAGCTTTATGCTTTAATATGCTAATGTTAATTTTGTTCCTACAAAGATTTGTACATTTAATGAATAGAAATAAGTAAAGCTGTAATGAGCTTTTTATAAGCAAAGCTATTATTAGAGGGGAATATTTTTTTTTTTTGTAAATAGTTGAGAGCTGTTAAAGTTTATATAAATATTAGAAATTAGAATATATACATATTTTTCTACTTTAATTCAAATATCCATTTTGTTTTGAATTACGTTCTATTTGTGTGTGTTTGATCTTATTAAAATCAATGTACTATTAAAAATTGTTTGAACTTACTGTACACATGAAACAAACCAAAATATTTTTTGTGTTGATTACTTTTTACTTTGCATAAGGTTTTTATTTTTGGATACTGAACGATTAATATTTGCTTTGTAGGATAAATCACCAGTGAAAAACTTTTGTTTAGCATTCCAAAGATATGAAAAGTATTTGGATAAGATGCTACCTTTTCTTATTTTAAGGTGAGACCTGCATTACCTTCTGTCTTTCACCCAGAAATATCACAAAATAAATTATTTTTTCATGTAATCTGGTAAATTTTTATTATTTATAAATGAAGGATGCTCAAAATATTTGATTTGTTTAGTCATTTAAATAAATTTCTGTGATTAACTACCTTTTTTTTATTGGGTCATTCTTTTACTTTTTAAAGGGAGGGTTTTTGTCAGCTTTTGTTTTACAGAATAAAACTGAGAAAGCATTTCTCATATTTTCTTCTGACCAAGGATTGTAATTAAAAATATTTAATTTCATAAGAATTTATAATAAAAGTTAAAAAATTATAAGAATAAATGCCTACATGAAGTTGTTGTTGTTACTCATGCTACTTGCCAATCAGCAAACCTATTTAAAATCAAGCAAATTTTTAAGGCAAAAAGCCCTCTTCTCGTTTTTTCCGTGGCCCCATTTATGGCCAAGAATGGCCATTTTATGGAGAGAACCAAATCATACTTCATTACACAGATGTATACATCAACAGATCGTAATATTGACTTGAACCAGAGAAAGTTACATGAAGTAATAATGGTTTCATTACAAGCCTGATGTTAAGGAAATCAGCTTGCTTGTACAACTATTTGTTTGTACTCTTGAAATAATTTCTTATGTATGTGTTTTTAAAAGAAAAATTAAATTAAATGCTGCTTTTAGATTTTAATTTAATTTTATTAATATTTTTAAAGAAAACGCTCCCTATAGTTTATGACTTATTTGTTATTTATTTTCTCTGTTTATGCTTATTTCTGTTAAAAAAAGTTTTTGTCATATTTCATGTTACATAATTGCATATTTCAATAAGAAATGGGACTTTAAAAATTAATGGTTATCTCTGAAAGAGTAAATGTCTAAAAAATAGTTGCTAATAGAATTACATAAATTAATAACGAAAATGTGAGGTTGAGTCTCAATTATCCTAAATATGCACAGAAAAAATATTTTTGATAGAATAAAGTTATCTAATTAAAGGAATCTGTCTTTTAGTTTAGTACATTAGACTTTTTTCATTAGCATTTAAAGAATTCAGTGAGATGTATCCTGAATTTTATGACTGTAGATCTTTAGAGCTTGAGAGCTTAATATTAATTTTCCTGTTAAACAAATTAAGGAGTTAAAAATATTCATCATAAAAAAAGTCAATCTGCTAAATAATATGATTTAAATTAGAAAATATGAATTTAACTTTTAAATTAATTTAAATTTAAACCTAAATTAAAATCCGGAATTCAAAATCGATTTTTAAAAAAGTAAATATTACAAAAAAGTTATTTAGAGTAAAGGGTTACAGATAATCTAATGTGTTTGTTTCTGATAATATATTGCTATTGACACCTTCAAAAAATTGCAACTATTACATACTTTATTTTATTAAAGACTGGCAATTTTAATATGGAGCTTACTAATCTTTGATGGTTCTAACCCTATCTCTTTGAGTTGTGTACCAAATAAATATTTTTAATGGCAAAAGACCATATGATTTGTTGAACATTATTATTAATTCAAATGTCAGTTTTTGATAATTAATTAAGACACATTCCATTTTAAGGATACATTTTTGAAGGCCTCTTAGGGACTTACCTTGAATGGAATCCTTTAAAAAGATTTTCAGTTTAGCTCTTTGCTCTACCTTCCTGCTTTGGTGAAATCAAATTAGACGGAATGTATGCGCACATTTGGGGAAAACCGTTACATTTAACAAGCATAGCTTTTTATTGTTTCAAGTGGATTACTACTATCCTTTGATTATTAGCAAAGAAACATTAGCACAACTTTAATTGTTTCCTTCTACCATCAAAAATTTATTTTATGCTATTTCATTTAGTCTTACAGTTCATAATTTGTGGAAAAAAATAATAATCAATGTCTTTTTTTTAATAAAGATCCGATGTATTTAGGTTAGGAATAATACTATTCTTTACTTAATCTTCTTTTACATATAAGAGAAGGTGACGGTAATGGTAACTGAGATTCACAGGTTTTTTAGAGTTAAACTGTGGGACTTAAAAGCTGCTGGGTTTAACCAAGATTTTCATTGTTTAGTTCTGCACAATTTTTCATTATCAAAAATCATAGATGTAAATTTTTTTTTACAAAATTTTTTTTTTCTAGAAAAAGTCAAACTACCTGGTCTTACGGCACTAGTGGATTAAAACTGGGTACACATGTTAATTCTACGAGAAATTAAAAAATATTAGAATTTCAGTTTTACTTGATATGTCAATTTAAGAAATTTATGCATGTAATTTTCATGTGATATAAGCAAGGCGGTACTTCAGTACAGGAAGGAGAGAAAAGTACTATTGTCCCAGGGCCCAACTGGAATTCCCTACAAAGATACAGTGTTAATTAAGGTTTCTTTAGAAGAAAATTGTGGAGGATTTCTTTTTATCTATATGAAAACTACAATTTTGCATAAAATATCTTCAAACATTCTACAAAATCTGAAGAGAAGTTTTTTTGTGTGTTGGAAAGGGGCCAGTGAAACCTTTGTTTAGCTTTGTATGTAGTTATCTTCTTCCTTCACTGCACTGCATCTTTTGAAGGCCCAGCATACATTCGCATCAAAGGGGGAGGGAGACAACAGGGTAGTACTTGGTCTTACTCCACGAGCAGGGGTTATTGAAACAAAACAAAACAGCGATACTATTTTGCTAAATCTTTATCCTTTGTTAGGATATGATTCTGTAATAAACATATAATAATCTTGACTAAAATTATTTTTTATAACTATAATGACCAATAAATAAGAATAGTTTTTTTTAACAAGAGAACATTAGAGAGTTGACATAGTTAAACAAATTCACTTACACAGGTGCCACGCATTAATTAACAACAATACTCTAATGTGATTGGTTCTTTTTTTTATTTAGTAGAATAAAAGTCAGAGTTTGCTCACAAGAAATCAGAACTAATTTCTACAAAATTGATGTACCTGGTTTTACTTCATTCTCTCCTACATATAAATTTTTGTTTCTGTGTGCATTTGTATGCAGTCAGTTAAAAATGTTTGTATGCACCTTCATCTTATTTCTATAAAAAGAACTTTTACACAAGAAATTTTTTTTATTTTTTTTTTATAAATTTTCAAGAGGGGCTATTATTAAAGCTTTCAGAAATTGTCTGTAGTACTAACTTTACTGCAAAATTAGTGGAAGTTAAAGAACATTTTGGTACCTTTTTGAATGTGTTAAAAAATTATTGGTTTTGTGAAATAGAGTGCACCTTTGATAACTAGTAAGCAATTAATTTTTAGAAAAATTATTTCTTTTATTAAAAATGAATGTTTTAAAAATTCAAGTTAATCATACAATTTCAGAAAGTTTTAATGAGTGCATTCAAAATATGTAATTTTGAACTATAATTTTTTTCCATAAAATTAAAAATAATGCTCTTCTCAAAGATATGTGATTCACTGAATGTAGGATTCAAAATAAAGAGTCGTGGACATCTTCTAAGATGGTGGAGTTAGTTCCAAAACTTATTGTGGCAGCAAAGAAGTTAATGTCTTGTTTCAAAAAGCTTTTCCGCTACATTCAACTGCTTTCTTGTATTGGTAAGACTTAACCATTCTTCACAAGTTCAAAAAATGTGTTTTTTTTTTTCAGATAAAATGCGTTTGGATAAATTCTAGTTTTCCATTTTCGGTTTGAGTAGTTCTTTTTTTCTACTTACTACTTTAATTACTAACAAATAAATTTTATATCTACAACAAAATAAATGCTTAGCTTTAATATTTTAACTTTTGGAGGATTATTTTTGAAGAAAAATATTAATCAGATTTGCAAATGTGCAATTTGTTGTCATTAAGAATAAGCTGTTCACTATAGAGTATTTACTTCTAAATGTTTTCAAAATAAATATTAAAGTAAATGTTTTTCAAAATAATTTATAACCAGTTAAAATATTTATTCTTTACATTTCTAATCTTGGAAACAAATTTTAATTTTTTGAAAAATCCTTTGACTCTTATGTAAACGAGCTCTGCCTTTACAAAATTTTTGTTTCTATTTATAATTATACGTTATTTTCCCCTCACTCACTTTTAGTTGATGTGTACTTTTTAAAACCATGATTTGCATTTAATTATTATTTTGAAAGGAAATAAATTTAGTTTCTTAAATAATTTTGTGTTTATTACAAAATTATTTTAAAATAATATTTTTTAGTGCAGTTTATCGATTAAACTGTCAAAAGATTAAAAATCCTTTTGACATTTCTTAATGAAATTTTAGTAATGGAACTGTGACCTATTTTTATTGAACTCTCAGTCATACATGTATGCCTTTATGCATTGATTTATTTTATGAAGCACCCAGATTTCTGATACATCACTTTAACGCAGATTTTTTTTTTTTGTGTGAATATCCGTGTTGTAATTATATAATTTTAAATGTAATTTTGTCATATTTAAATTCATATTTCAGTGATAAAATTTGCACTGTTTTTGTAGGCTTTATTTAATTTACTAACTCATGATTTGTGTATTATTTTATTAATATATATAGTTTTAATATGTAAGGTAATATAGATATGTTTTTTTAATTTGCTTTTTTTATATTAAGAAAGTTATATAATTCATTTATTTCTCAAATTTCATTCCTAATAATGAACAACCTAAGATTTTTTCTTATGGATTTTATACATCTGGTGTGGTTGGGTAATTTCGCCTTTGAGAGTCACATTTAAGTAATAAATCGAAAAATTCCACCATCTTCATTCTTCCACATCAGGCAGTTACTCCTACTTTAGTCACTACCCATATCATCATTACAGAGGTGGCTTCATTGGCCTGGTACTCCCTGCACACATTTTCTAGTTTTTGCATCTATGTTTTAACATATTTTATTTATAATTTTATTGTTTTGTTTTCTATGAATAGTTTTCTAAAAAATGTGAAGATTACTGAATTTATAATGCCATGCCTAGGTTTTAATTTTTTTATATGATTCATATGGAAAACAATTTTTTTTTAAATTTTAAAATACTAAAAATTATTTCTTTTAAAAAATGTATATAAAATTCCTTAAATTCATTAGAAGTTTTGTTTGAATATAACAGATAAGAGGCCTCTGAAGTCCTAAAAATATGAAGCTTTGAGCCTCATTTGCCCCAACCTTAAGCAAAAGCATTTCTTCTCAGAATAATTTATTTTAAATTTCCAGGCTCATCAGAGAAGGACATTTATCATGCTTCACAGACAGTTGTTGTGAAAAAGATTTTCTTGGCTGTGCAATCCTTACACACGCTACTTGATGGTAAGTTATTATCTTCTAGTTAGTAATTGTTTACCTCTTAGAGGGATAATTATTAGATTGTAATCACTATTTTTCTTGTTGCTTAATTTCGTTTTTATGTAGCAAGCATCTAAAAATAAAATATAATCTAAAATGTGTTGGATCTACTTGACTGGATACATTTGTTAGATTGATTTCGTGAAAACTAACCTAACAAAATGCTGAGAAAACTAAAGAATCAATTCACTTTTTTCTTCTGTAAGCATAACCTTTACATTGAAATTTTGTAAAGTTTTTTTGAAGTAAATAAACTAAACATAGATATAAATATTATTCCATTATGAGACAGTGACAAATTCTTTGGCCACTGAGTCTAAATATAATTCATTTCATAGATCTTCAATTCTTGAATAATATATTAAACCTCATTATTATTTCTACGCAGATACTAGGAAATTATTTGGATCAAAAATTGCCTTGGATCACCAGTTGCCCACGTTAAGCGATTCAGAAAAGAGCACGGATGATTGCATACTCTCTACTCTGGTATCAGTCGCATCCACTTCAAAAAAAGTAAGAGATTTTGTTTGACGTGAAATCATTGAAAATTTTGATCTTTTGGTACTTGTACTTATCGACAGCTTATTATGAACTGTATATTTTTAAAGCTGATTGCGGGTAAGTTCAGGAAATATGGCATATCTGGTGACACTTCAAAATAAAATTTAAGGGGTTTATAACATTTATCTTTTTACATTATTTATATGTATATATATGTGGGGGATAGTGCAGCATAGGAGTAAATGATGACGATCATTTAATAAACATAACAATTTAATAGAAATAAAAAGATACGTAGAAGGATATAGCAGTTAGCATTATTGACATGTCTCGTGAGAGCTGCCTTCTCGCAGTGGTCTCCGGAATGCATGTGACTAAGAATTAGATTGTTCTATGGTATAAAGTAAGAGTTAATTATAAATTCGGGAGTTTCCCTTCGGGACTTCCCCTTCTGGTCTGGCTGGCGCCTTTCAATGTCAAGAGGATGATGCAACTTCCTTTAATATTACAAGATGGTGGATGACGCAATGTTCGCAGTTGTTACACTATGGTATTGAAACCTACATCAATCGGCGATCCTGACATCAAAATGTCCTCATTTTCATCAGAATAGCTACCAGACACAGTTACCTGAAAAAAAGAAAAAAAAACGAGAAAGCAAAGTATGAAAATATAAAAAGCAATTTTTTAATTAACTGGCCACGGTTTCATGTGGTCAGCTGAAGATGAAGTATTGTTCGGTCCTTCATGATTCCCGACTTTTAGCACATCATATCTATCATTCTTCTTCGCTTTTGTGATTTGGTATGGACCGAAGAACTTGGGTCTTAATTTGAGACCAGATCCAAACTGAGTTCTCTGGATTGCAACAAAGTCTCCAATTCGATATTCGTTGGCTTTCTTTCTTCTTTTATTGTACTGCCTGCGGTTCTCTTCTTGGATCTTCAAAATATTCTTTTTGGCTTCTTCTCGAATGTTCTCTTTATCTTGGATAAATGATTCTATATGTTCTTTCTCTAACATTTGTAGAATTTGTAAGTCCTCTTTTGTTTTCATTTTCACTCCGGTCAGAAGCTGGAAAGGTGTCATCTGAGTGCTCCGAGAAACTGTAGAATTAATGGTACGCTGTACTGTTGGAACAAATTTGTACCACTTAGTAGGATCTTTTATTGATAGTTTTGCTAGTATCGGTATGAGGATCTTATGCATTATTTCCACTTGTCCATTACCACGAGGAATGCCTGTTGTTATTTTCACATGTTCGATACCTTCATCTTGGCAATAAGTCTGAAAATCTGTTGAAGTAAACGCAGTACCTCGGTCAGTAATTATTCGTGAAGGATTTCCAAATGTTATCTGTTGAGCTTTTAACTTGTCTATTGCCTCTTGACTTGACGTTGATTTGGTTGGGTAGAACCAAACAAATTTGGTAAAAGTATCTACCACGGTGAAAATATGTTTATAGTTTTTATTAGTTGAAGGCATGGGACCAATGAAATCGATATGGTAAGTATCTAAGGGAATATTATTTTTAGGAATCGGGTTCAAAAACCCTTCTCTTTTTCCTGCCTTCCTATTTACTAATATACACTCAACACAATTATTTACAACATTTTCAACACATTTCTTCATATCTGGAAAATAATAGTTTTGTTTAAGTACAACGAGAGTTTTAGTTATACCAAAATGACCTTTAGCATGTGTAGATTTGATAATGTCAGTTTGCATTTGTTGTGGAACCACTAACAAGTAATTATCATTCTCAGGCTTATATAAAACATTATTTTTTAACACAAAATCATCAATCGATTTATTTTCCAAAAGTTGTTTAATAGAGTAAATATATTCATCATTTATTTGGTTAATAACAATTTTAGAGGTTAATTCATCACAAGTAATATGCATAATTGGATATCTACTTAAACAATCAACGTGTTTCATTTGTTTACCTGGGCGATGTACAATTTCATAGTCAAAATCTTCCAAAAATAATGCCCACCTAGCAATCTTAGGAGTTAATTGTTTTTTACTCATAGTCTTTTGGAAAGCTGAACAGTCTGTTACAAGTTTAAATTTATTTCCCACCAAATAATTTCGAAATTTTTTCAAAGCCTCAATTATAGCCAACACTTCAAGTTCATAACTTGAATAATTTTCCTCTTGAGGAGTCGTTTTTTTACTCATATAGTGTATTGGGTGTAATTTGTTATCATCAGATTGTTGAAAAAGAATAGCACCATACCCAAATTTACTTGCATCTGTATGTAACTCAAGCTTTGCTCCTTGTTTAAAAATGTGTAGTACTGGATTTTCAGAAAGTTTTTGTTTTAAAGTTTGAAATGCTGCTTGTTGTTCTGGGCCAAAATAAAATACACTGTTATCTCGAAGTAAATCACTTAATGGTTTAGCAATTAAAGCATAGTTAAGAATAAATTTCCTAAAATATCCGGTTAACCCAAGGAAACTCTGCACCTGTTTAGTAGACTTAGGTACAGGAAAATTTTGAACAGCTAATGTTTTTTTCAGAAGAGGGTTTAATGGTACCGTTCTCAATAATATAACCCAAAAAGTTAATTTTAGACATCAAAAATTGGCATTTCTTTAAGTTAAGTTCTAGTCCGTATTCGGATGCAGTTTGCAATACTCGTGTTAACCTGTTCAGTGCCTCTATTTCACTTTCTGCGGGTATGAAAATATCGTCCATGAAGATGACAACAACACCTTCTCTAAGAAGATCACGAAATACATAATTGATGTACCTCTGGAATGTACTAGGGCTATTACACAACCCAAATGGCACTTTATTAAACTCATACTGCCCATCAGGTGTTACAAATGATGTGTACTTTTTACTATCCTCGTCCACGTCTGTATGGAAAAACCCATTTCGAAGATCAATTTTGTTACAAATTTTAGAACCCTGTAATTGGTCTAACACATCTTCATTAAGAGGTAAGGGGTATCTATCTTTAATTGTTTTTGAATTTAATTTCCGGTAATCTATGCATAATCTTAAGCTATTATCTTTCTTTTTGCAAAGAACTATTGGGGAACAATAATCAGAGCAACTCTCTCTAATTATGTCTGTTTTTAACCATTCTGATATCTGATCATTTACCTTTTGTTTCTCAGAAAAAGATAAACGTCTAGCTCTTTGACATACTGGGATTTCATCTTTTAAAATAATTTTCATTGTTAACTTAGTGTCTTAATTTTGTTTGGTTTGTAATTATTAATCAACGCGGACAGTTCATTTCTAATACAAGGATCATTAACATGTGATAAATCAAGTTCATCATTTCTATACACATTGTTGATATTAAATAAAAAACATTCACAAGAGCAAGAGTCATTAATATTGAAACAAGAACATTCATAAAAATCTTCACTCTTAGAAGTTTTGGTTTGAGTATTTACACTTGAAGAAAGCTGACCTAGTTTTATTAATTGCTCGTAAATCGTTGAATTTATTATTGCATCTACTTTAAGATCATCCGAAACAGCGGCGCTGACCTTCAACCCTGACTCATTGGGATATAGAGACATATGGATCTGTATAAGTTTCGCTTTCCGTTCATCCCCAAAACATGACGTCAGCATTATATTAGATTTAGGAAAATCTTTTATTTTTATTTTATTTGAATTAATCACTGATATTTGAGCCCCAGAATCAATTATGGCCTTCACCGGGTGATTTCCATTCAAATAAATCTCAGCATACTGTAATTCGTGTTTAAAATTATTTTCTCCAGATGGTTTGCAGGAATTAACACTAAAGCTTTGATTTCTTAAGTTATCACTGGGAGGGGTATTTTTTCTTTCTGATTTATCGCTTCTGGATTCGTATGTTTTTTTCGATCTCATTTCGCAATCACGTGCAAAATGGCTGACTTCTCCGCAGATGTAGCATTGTTTCTCTGCTCTATTTTGTTTATTTATTGGTTGAGAAAAACGATCCGGCTGGTTTTTTCTGAAATATTTTTTCTCGCTTCGAAAAAAAGTGTTCTGCCCATATTTATGGGTATTAGAAACTTCTCTGTAAGGCATATTTTTCGACATAGTGTAAATGTCTAATTCTCGTCCTAACTCGACGGGATTAAACCAATTTTCTCCCTGACGGATTAAAATATGACTGGCATTATCTTTATTTAATGTCTCAATTATTTTATCGGATATAATTAAGTTGCATAATGATTTAAATGTTTCAACTTTACGTAGTTTGCAATAATACTCAAAATGTGAATTTAAGCGAGTAGCAAACTGAATATATGTTTCTTCTTTAAATTTTGAGGCATTTTTAAAGTTATTCAAGCATTCTTGGGGAGTTTGTTGAAAATCGCGCAATATTAAAGCTTTTAATTTTTCGTAGTTTTTTAAATCCTCATCTTCAATGTATAACAAGATGCTGTTTGCTTTTTCACCTAGCATATTGATTAAGATTTCGGCTTTAAGCTCCTCATTTACGTTTTTCGTACTAAAAGCTCTTTCCAACGATGAAAAAAAATTGATTAAAGTTTTCAGGTTTCGATGGAACTGGAAGAGATAGAGTTTTAATGCTATGAATTAAATTCTCAATGTTTGTTTCGGGTGTATCATTTATTGTTTTGGGAGGGTCTATTTCAAATGCTTTCTTTTTCGACTCTAATAAAAGCATTTCCTTTTCGAGTCTTTCTAATTTTAGTTTTTCTAACTCAACTTGAATTTCGCTTTGTTTAAGGTCCCTGTCTGCTGCCTGTACTCTTTCTTCTACGGCGTTACTTATCAAATTTTTGACAAATTCAGAATCATTCTTAAATATTTCGGAACATTCAATTTTTTCTTTTAATTTAACGATATTATCGCTGCTGTCTGCGATGCCTCCTATTTCCTCTAATACTTTTACTAGGTCTTCTTTCTTTGAATTTTTATACATTTTTAAAATTGAAAATTTCCTACCTTGATTGAAGAGACTCTCAGTGTCCAATGGTAATCCAATGTTTTTCGATTCGTTGATTCAAACCAGATTCGTATTCCTTTTCATATCCAAGGATTTCACACTGCACTTCCACGGAAAAGTTGACTGCCTTGCTGATTAGCACAGGATATTCCAATAATTTCGGAAAGTTTCTGGATCAATTCTGCCCTTCGCGACAGAAGTTTCTGGATCAATTCTGTCCTTCGCGACAGAAGTTTCTGGATCAATTCTGTCCTTCGCGACAGATCCGGTTATTGCTGATTTAGGAAAGTTTAGAGGTCTCTGCTGCTGCTTTTCTCCAGTCGCTGATTTTTTGCTGCACTTCTCCCCTCTCGATTACTATGACTCCTGAAAATTCGTGGATTCCAGCTGCTTTTGCTGCACTTTGACAGATCGCTCCTCCACGAGCGTAGAATTTCGGTGATTCGGTGAACAGTTCGGTGATTCCCCTACTCGGGATTTAAAATAGGAACAAAATCTGGATCTCCTTCTCGAGCGCAGAATTTTGCTTTCCTTTTTTTTTCGGTGAATGTCCCCTTCTCGGGATTTGCAAAGTTACTTGGCTGAAAAATATCCCCTTCTCGGGATTTCGAAGTAGTTGGTTAAAATCCCCTTCGCGGGATTTCAGAGTTCGGAAATAGTTACAGCTCGCAGTTCAAATTCCGGACTCGAGCCCGAGCCCCCATTATTTGTGGGGGATAGTGCAGCATAGGAGTAAATGATGACGATCATTTAATAAACATAACAATTTAATAGAAATAAAAAGATACGTAGAAGGATATAGCAGTTAGCATTATTGACATGTCTCGTGAGAGCTGCCTTCTCGCAGTGGTCTCCGGAATGCATGTGACTAAGAATTAGATTGTTCTATGGTATAAAGTAAGAGTTAATTATAAATTCGGGAGTTTCCCTTCGGGACTTCCCCTTCTGGTCTGGCTGGCGCCTTTCAATGTCAAGAGGATGATGCAACTTCCTTTAATATTACAAGATGGTGGATGACGCAATGTTCGCAGTTGTTACACTATGGTATTGAAACCTACATATATATCCAGAAATCATATGGTTCTGTTAGTAGTGGTGTTATTTATGTGTCAGACTGGAGACTTATTGAGAGATGCGTTATATATATATATTTATCAAAAGTTTTTTTTTTGAAAAAGAAGCAAACAAACATCAACATCTAAAATGCAAGATTCACAGAAAAAATTTATTCTTACCATTAAATTTATAAAAATTTTTAAAAGGCAAATTGATGAATAGATTATTGCATAAAAAACATAGCCACTTTCAAGTCAAGCTTTTAAATAAAGTACGCTAATTATCAACCTAATTCTTGATAACTGATATAAAGCTTGGAAACTTAATTTTTGCTAATTTCATATTATAAAATTCTTTTTGAAAGCTTATGATATATATTTTTTTAAATACTTTTATTTTAATGATATATATTTTTGAAAATACTATTCAATGAGCTTTAGTTAAGAATATGAAGAAGGTCATTATTAGTTTCAATTAATGTGTTAAAATACCACATCTTGCCATGCTATGGAAAAATAAATGCAAGTGATGAAAAAATTCATATTTTTCATTTTTATATATTTGGCATTTATATTTGATAAGCTATCGATAGCAAAAAAGTTTTTTTTTCTAAAAAAATTTTGTTTCATCAGTTTTTAAAAACTCTATTTTAGTTTTCATAGCATTAGCAATAGAAAAAAAAATAGTTGTCGAGCTATTTTTTTGAAATCTATTGTGTAGCACTTGTGTTGTTTTTTTCCAACTGCACAACAGTGTAGGTACCTATTTTTATTTTAGAAAAGCACCATATCCCTTAACCTTTTTCTATCTCTGCAATTCACTCTTGTTTATTTCAGCTGGCTGATTTGATGGAAACTAACATTGGAATACTTTCCAGTGATGTTTGGTACAAACCTAAGTTTGTGGCAAAATATGGAAAAGTGTCTGTTAGCCCTTGTGTTTGGCAATTCAAAGAAAGGGGCTGCAACTATTTACAGCGTATTGCTCAGGTAATTTTTCTGATCTCTCTTTTTTTAACAAAATGTATTTTGTTCAATTGAATGTAAAAATGGTTATGATTTTCCAGGAAGAATCCCCTTCCATTCCTTATGAAGTAGCTCTGAAAAATTATCAGACACTTTGTGATCACGCTGACAATCGAGAAAATCTTACACAACAGGTAGTTGTTCTTATATATATTATTAAATGCATTTTGTAAAGAAACATTAGGTCTTAAAATTTCCATTCAATAAACTTTATTCATTGTTGTAAAATGTTTCCTGTTTATTATTATTATATTTTAATGTTTATATTGCTAACAATTATTTTTTTTTTAGTTGGAAGAATATCAAAACAAGCTGATGCAGTTGGAATTGGTAATACATATTTGAAAGAAAATTAACTAAATTACTATTTTTTAATTTAAACTTCAACAGTTTTAATTTGATACCTTGCTTCATTGAAGAATTAGAATTTTTTTAGCCTTGTTTTTCTCTATCACTTCATTTTATGGTTGGGGAAATAAATTGTAAGAGATGTTAACATTTGTAGAGCAAATTGTGATAATCTAGATGAAATCTTTATTAAACAGCCAAGTTAATAAAAAATGCAGCTATTCTGCTGTATAGAAAAGTAATGAGGTATTGAATCATTGAAGTCAGATATGCTAGCTCCATTTATTGAATTGGAGTTGCTCCATTTATTGATCAAAATATAATTTTATGAAGTTTTATCAAAAATGTACTAATATTAAATAAAAACTGAGAAATTGGTTCACTCATATCATTTTTTTAAGGAGTTCATAATTGGTTAGAATATTTTATGTAATCAAATTTCAGGATACTATGGATGGAGAAATATTTAACATCACTTTTTCATTAACATTTCAAAATCATTGAGAGCCATCATATCAAATAAATCATAGTTACCAATCCAGAAGTTCCAGTTTCCAAAAGTATTTAAAGTAATAAGAAAATAATAATTGAAGGAAGCTGAAGTTTTAAAAATGTGACTACATTGTTATTAGATAATTTTTAAGTATGTTTGAATTAATTATATGTTTTAAAGGTCAATCTTATTTTGAATCAAATTTTTAAAATCAGAAAGGAAATTATAATGCAGTAATCATTCATTTTGAATAATTGTAATAAATTTCTCATTAAAGCTTGTAGAAGTTAACTATTGGGTTGTTTGGAAAGTAATTTCGTTTTTTTTGGGTAATAGTAAAGATAATTTTCGTATAGTGAATAAATATTTTATTAAATTATTTATTGGCCATTCTGGTCCAACGCCTTTTGCCATCGTTTTGGTAGTAGCATGATTCATAAAATTTTTCTATTATTGTTGCTCATAAAATTTTTGATCTTTGCTGGCAAAAAAACTGATCCAGGTGATTTTTGACCTCCTCATTTGAAGTAAAGGTTTTACAATCCAAGGAATTTTTTAGTGACCGGAACAAATAATAATCCGAAGGCGCCAGATCTGGAGAATATGGTGGGTGTGGCAGTGTATCCCATTCAAGCTGTAACAGCTTTTGGCGAGTGACCAAACTTGTATGAGGTCTCGCATTATCTTTGTGGAACACTATATCTTTTCTGTTGATTAATTCTGGCCCTTTCTGTTGAAGAGCATCATTCAGTTTATCCAACTGACGACAGTAGACTTCTGAATTAAGTGATGTGTCCTCTGCTAAAAGCTAAAAAAAGCAACTATTCCTTTGAAATCCCACCAAACCGACAGTATCACCTTTTTTTGATGGATATTGGCTTTCGAAATGCTTGGAGCCGGTTCATCTTTTTTGCTCCATGATCTCTTGCGTTTAACAATGTTATAAACAACCCATTTTTCGTCTCCAGTAATGATGCTCTTCAAAAATGGATAATTTTCGTGACGTGTGAGAAGCGAATCACAGACGTCAAAGCGATGACACAAATTTCTCTCCGTGAGAACATGGGGAACACATATATCGAGCTTTGAGGTTAAACCCAGGCCTTTCAAGTGGTCATAAACAGTTGAATTCGATAAATTTAACCTCTCACTGATCTCACGTGTTGTTATTCGCCGATTTGCATCAACTAATGCCTTTATCGTGTCTTTATCAGCTTCAGCGAGCCTTCCAGAACGTGGTGCATCTTCGACATCAAAATTGCCGGATCAAAATTTTGAAAACCAATTCTGGCACTGGCGCACTGTCACCACATCTTATTCATACACATAGGCAAATTTCTTTCTGGCATGAGCAGCATTTTTACCTTTTCTATAGTAAAAAAGTAAAATATGACAAAAATGCTGTTTATTGCTCTCCATATTTAAAAGGGCCCCAACCAAAAACTATTGCGCAGAATTAATGGAACTTTTTCACGCACAAGCCTTGCTGTATCAGATCTTGAAATATATAATGATAATACGGCTTAAGTCGGAAGTTGGGCTCGAAAAAATACAATTAAATTCTCTGTTGGAAAAACGAAATAACTTTCGGAACAACCTGATACCATTAAATTAACTGTTTAAAGCAGACAAATTATGTAACACTTTAAAAGAGGTTTACATTGATTTCAGGTGCATTTCAGAAACAAACTTTACTCTAAAAAAACTATTTGTTCAGAAATGGAAAAGAATTTTTTTATTTTAATTATTTCAATTACATGAAAAAAAAGCAAATAACCTGATTAGTTTTTGATCTAATGTTAGGTATTAAGTTTCAATCTTAATGGTTTGCGAGCCTAACTTTATATATTCTAATTAATTATAGCAAATGATATTTTAAATTAAAAAAATCAGATACTTGCTTTGAATAAACATGTTTTTTTTTCCAGTCAAATTTGGATTCATGATCCTCATTATATGGGAGGGGTAAGCCAAAATTTAGAAAATAGATTATTCCATTATTTATTCAGGAGAGTGGTCAGAAGTTTGTATCCCATAATCTAAATTTAATTTTTTGTGTATTTCGTCATTTCAGAGAAATATATTTCGAGAATTAATCACCTGGTATCTTTTAAATGTTGCATTTTGTCATTTAAAACTAAATAGTTCAAAATGTGTTAAATTTTATATTCTTTAACCAAGGATGCCAACTACCTCATTTAAAGTGATGTCAGATTAAAAACTATAACTACAACTTATAAGATTTTGGTTAATTTTTGCTGACAATTTAAAAGGCTTCTCACAAAAAAACTGAAGCATATTTGCATTTTTATTAAATTTTTAAATTCGGTACATAGAGTGGTGGGTGAAATTAAATTAAATTACTAACTATATTTACGCTTTAAGCATTCAACCATAGATCTTTCTTACTTTAGGAAAAATTTCTTGAGAAAAGAAAGAGAATTTGCCAAATTTATTTGACCTTTATTAAATTTTAAAAAAATTATAAAAGAAAAAAAAATAATTTTTAGTAAAATTGTGTGTAAAATTTTGCTGATTCACTTAATTTATTTGTGGTAAAATAGGCAAAAGTGAAAAACATTAAGAGACCCAAACTTATGACTTTTCTCTTACTTTAGTTACTGGGGCCCTATTTTTTTAAAAATTTTTGACAACCCCCATATTTTGACGTCCAAGAAACCAAATATGTCAAATAAAAATGCTTGCTATGTTTGGTAGTCTTGAGCTTTTACCTATTATAACTTTTTCAAAATGCGCTACAGCTTATAGGATTAATTTTTTATCATAAATAATATTTAATTGAAATTTCTTTATCAATAATAAACAGAAATACTTGACTCAACTTCATTTGCTTTAAAATTAAGAAGATTGTAATAAAAGTCATTATGTTTAGGGTATTCTAAAGGGTGCTTTTTGACCTTTGAAACATGTTGACCTTTATTACTTTCTTAATATTTTTTAAGTAAATGAAGTTTTTAAATCATCAGGCATATCAAATGTCTATTCATAATGTAGTCTTTTTGATTCAGTTTTTTGCATTTGACTATTTTGATTGTGTCTCTTAGGTTGCATAGATTTTTTACAAAATTTTCTGTAATTGTAATCTTGTTGAGTTCAAGACACTTAACAATTTTATTATTATTGAAAAATTGTGCCTTGAGTATTACTGTTTTTGCCAGAACAGCAAAGAGACTATTTTTTGTATGTACTTTTAATTCTCGCATATTGTGATCTTGTTTTCCTCTTTTGGGAGTTTCTGTTACTTTTTGAAGCAACAAAAAAAATTTTTTTTTTGTATAATTTGTCAAATATTTACATTTTTAGGACAAAGAAAATTGGATGTTGGAATGTGAACTGATGAAAGTGAAAAGCATACAGGTGAGTTTAATTATCAGTATCATAATAATTATGCTCAAAACATCAATTTTTGAGAACCTTATCATAACAAATAACTTTTTTTATCATAAGCTGTAAGGAAAAATATCTTAAATAATACTTATTGAAGATTACATTAACAAAAGCATGCCTTGGGACTAGGTCTGTAGCACTCAGGCAAAAGAGTCAATCTTATACCATTTTTGTTTGTATTATATTAAGTAATAAGATGAATTGACAATTCTGGTAATAAAAGATTGAGTTAAAGGATCTACGAGATTTATATAATCAATAGATTAGCATTAGAAAAAATAAAATACACTATGATGCACAAAATATAAAAGTGAGCACCCTGAATAACTTTTGATTTAATCATTTAACTTTCACATACACGAACTTTTACAAACATGCCTTTTTTGACGAATTCAGATTTCTGACTCTAAAAATATAAGGGAGAGCTACAATCTGGAAAATTGGGCCCCAATAATTTAGTCAGAGCAGCGGTCAAATGTTTGGACACTTTACTGTTAATTTGTTCCCAGTTTTTGCCATACCTTCGGAACTAATGAAGTAAACTAAGAAAAGTTTTGCATACAAAATTCCAAGTAAAAATTATTGTTCATATATTTAAAAATGGTCGAAAACTTTTTGAGCTATAAGGTATCCAAATTTCTATGTCATTTAATTAATGAAATTTTAAATGTCGAAATTAAAATTGTGAAGGGAATCTGGTAGTGAAAATTAAAGATTTAGAAACCAAGCTTCTTTGAAATGGCAAAATATACACATACATGAAAAAGAAAATTACTATTATAAGTACAGTAAAAGAAAAGTTCGAGTACTATTAAACTGTATACTACTATTTGACAACAATTTGTATCTCAATTCTCTAGGATTGCTGAAACTTTTTCTGCCTACGCTGAATGCAGTCTTTGAAATTTATTTTTAATGAATTTTGAGAAATAGCTAATCACGTGTTTCATTATAGGATCCTAATTCTGAACCTGGGAGCCCTCAGATGAAATTACAAGACTATGACGAAATCCATTTGTTCGTCAAAAACACTGTCAACCAACTTATCAAACAGATTCAGTTTGCTGACAGCAAGGCTATTGCCTTTAAAAATGAGGTGAGAATAAAGCAAAATGTTTGTTTTTCTCTTTGTTTCTTTACAAAAACACTTGTTAAAACTCTTGTTTGCTGTTTAAAGTGTGAGACCCTACACCAGAGATTGAAAATGAGTCTGGAGAAGAAAGAAGTATTGGAGAGTGAGGTTTTGATGTCAAGAAAGGAAGTAGATCGGTTAAAGGTATAAAATTTTATGTATGGTTTTTTTCAAACAAATTTTTTATTTCAAAAACAGCATCTTTTGTTATAAGAGTTTCAATTGTTCTGAGAATGGCCTAGATTATCAAAGCCAGTTTATTTATCAGCAAAATGTGATAGACTGATTTACTTTTTCTTTTAGGAAATTAATAGGCCAATGAAAATAATATTAATATATAAGATAAAAATCAATGTTTGTTAAAATAATGTTTCTAATTACAATTTTTTAAAAATTAAATTACAGTGGAATGGGGGATTAGATCTAGGTAAATTATGTTTACAGTTCCAAATTCTTCTGGTTTTGTCTATGAATTCAATTAAAAAGTGGCTAATGAAAAAGTTTTAAAGTTTTGTGCTCACGTTAGTCAAATTTATGTTATTGCCAAAAAAAAAAAAAAAAAAAAAAAAAAAGAAAGAAGAAGACTAAAAGAACTTGATAATAAAATGGAAAGGTTAAAATTATTTTATTGAGATGTTTGCAAGGGTAAGAAAGGAAATTTATCTTTTTTAACTATGTAGCAATTTAAACCTTTGTTTTCTGTCAAAAGTGTTTTTTTTTCAGTTGTAGCAAGTTCTATGCATATTTATTTTTAATATGTGTGTATCTATATGTATTTATATATATATGTGTGTATGCATATTTATTTGTATATGTGTGTATACATACATATTAAATTATTATATTTTTATTATTATTATTCAATATATTATTTTAAGTTTTGTATATATATGCATATTTATATTTATTTATTTTTATTTTATACCTAAAAATATTCATAAAACTTAATAAACAGTTTTCTTATCAACTCAAATTTTTTTAATGGAGGTTAAATTGCTAAGTATTTGTAAATGATATGGATTTCCTAACAGCATTTTCTTTCAATAGCGAATTTTATTTATCATAGACTTAAAGATAAAATTATATGTAAGATTGGCTTTCTTAATTATAATTTGAACTCGGAACTCAGATATGGGCATAATTCATGTCATTGACATGAAATTCATGTTAAGCTTAAGTTTTAAACTTTAACTTCTCCCCTTTGATAATGATTCTATGCTTAAAATTAAAATGTCTTGTGTTATTATTATTCAAATCATAATCTGATCTCATGATTCCAGAATTGCATCATCTAATCTAAAATTATAAATGAATTTTGTTTCTTTTATTTTTCCCAAATAATTTTTAGTGTTTTTTGCAAAAAAATGCAACGGGCCCTCAAATGTTGCTTTAAATAATGAAAAATAAGGATACTTTGTTAGAATTTTTTTTAATTTTTTATAAATCAACAACAGGAGGAGCAAAAGACACTGATGCAGTCGTATGATGAGCAGCTGAACACAATGAGTGAGCATTTGGCTAATTTGAATGAAACTCTGACTGCCCAAAAGGATGAAATTGATGCACTCAAACACTCAAATAAGGTGAGTCATAATATTTATAATTCAAGAAGCATCATGATGAGTGTACAATATAGTTCATCATTCTTACTAGCATTGTCTTTTTTATGGGTAAAAAAAATCCCTAGCACCCATAAAAAAATTTTTTTTTCCAATTTAATTGAAAAGTGTTTTGATGCTATTAAATAATGTATTCAAAGATTGTAGAACTGAAAAATTTGCATGCACTTGAATTTTTGTGCCGTATCCTTACAGTCTACCAGTTGCGTTTAAATTTTTCTCTTTATAGAATGGCATTTTTGTTTTTCATTTCATTTTTGTTAGAAGCAGTTTTCTTGAAATTTGTTTGGATAAATGTGATTTTTTTTGTTAAATAATTCTCTTTTAGTAAAAAATGTTAAATAAAAAATTTACTTCTGTAGCTATTTGCATGTATAATGGAAATATTTTTTTTTTTGTCTTAACTTAAAAATTGCAGGTGCCATACACCCTTCAAAAAGAAAGGCTTTACCTAAGACATTTCTGCAGCTTATGAGCTATACATTAAAAAACTTTTCATAATTTTTATTCTTTCCATAGTTTGCTTTTTTGTAAAAAATATAAAAACTATTGGGATGGCATCTTTCTGTAATAAAATGTGGAAGGTGTTTTCTTTAAACTGCAAGATTGTATGGAATGTCTCATTAGAATTCATGGATCTGAATCCATTTTGAAATGAAATAAGAAATAAAAAAATATTTTTTTAAAAAAAGAAACAGCTTCTACAAACATGAGCTAGTTGATTCAATTCCAAAAACATAAGTTTTTAACATTTTATTTGCATGTATTATAACAGTTATAAAAATTTAATAATCTTGACTTTTTGTTGTAACAATAATAATAAAAAGAAATTGATACACTTTCATAAGTGTCTTGCATTGAAACAAAATTAATTTTAAATAAAAATTCTAACTGTGAAATAATTACAGTGCAATTGATCTAATTTAAATCTTCTATCCAATCAGCAAGTTTTCTTTGTAACATTAATATTCAGGGTGATTCTACAATCAGGGTACAAATTCGGAGAGATGGGTGTGTGTTCATGTATATTTCTTATAAGAGTGTAGGGTCTAAAGTGAATTTTTAAAGCAGAAATGCTGACGCATTGAATCAAGAGATTTGCCCAACTCACAGTAGTGCCCTCAACCTGCTGCATTGCCTGTCAATCACAGCGATAAGTCGTATTACTATTAATAGTCGCAATTTTGAGCATTCAATGTGAAAACTCTATTGCTGCAAATAAGCACTTTACAATAACTTAATACTTGTAAATAAACACATTTTCCCACCTATTCTCATTTCTGCATTCGTTCCTTAACATATCTCTTTAGAATCTAAAATCCCATACAAAATATGCATATTTTAGTAAGCTCAGCCATTCCTCTAAGTTTGTCTAAAGGACATAGAGACATCCTGTAAAAAGGGATTCAATACAGAGGCTATAAATAATATCTCTTTTTAACTTGTAAGAATTGGCAAGCTTCTCATGTTTCTTTTCACTTTGTTGTTTTAGCGTCAGACATAATTTTGAGCACCATTTGCTTCAATAAGAACGCAACATCAAAGTTTTTCCTTTTTTTTATTTGTAGAAAAAATAGATTTAGTGCGCTATATAACTTAATTCCACACTTGTGCTGTTAAGTTCTGAAAGCAAAGCATTCTCGCAACAGTCCATTGTGGGCTAGAGATATGTGAAAGAGATTAAGGCTTCACAATCTCAAGATGAACAGCATGATTGTGGCTAGATGGTCAGCCTTGCGCACAGGCCACCATCTCTTCTCAGGTTCTTCTTAACGAGATTTCAGTACCATAATCACTGAGTCAGTGCAGCCCATATTAAAATCTATCTGCATTTACAATACTAAAATTTTAACTTTTTGATATATGGTAACCATATTGATTTCCTTCCTTATTTTGTTTTCTGTTGATTTTTCAACTCTAGCTCGAAATTTAGTTTCTTGAACCATTTGTTATTGTTAAAGTGAGTACATGATAAAATTTTTTTTTAAAAAAAAAAAGTTCGATTTAACTTTGATACGAGTGATATTAATCTCTACAATCATTAAACTATTCACAAAAATCTAATTTCACGGATTTATCTAGTAAAACACATCAATAGATAATCTAAACACACTTAAATGTTCAAATAGTACGATCGTTTCTTTAATTAATTAAAAATGAATGCTAATTTCAGAAATTAGTTAAATATAATATGAACATAAGTAAACTTTTTCTTATCATTTGTATGCTTGTACATTTCATCTTCCATACTATACTCATATAAGTAAAAAAAAAAGTAAAAATTTGCTAAGGATCATTCTCTTTTAATAAACAAGATTATCGAATTTTATTTTATGCTCAAATATTTCAATTTTTATAAATCTATGTTCGCAGCTCTAAAGATGATAGAATTTTCATTGCAAAATTTTAAGAACACATATTGTTGGATACAGTACCATTGTAGGGAAAGATTTTACCAAATGGTTATATAATAATATGCCCATCATTATTTTGTCATCGCTAAAACAATTTCACTTTTAAAATTAGATTTATTCTCCTCCACGGAGCAAAGATTTTGTCAATGAGCATATAAAGTGGTACCACATCTGCATATAAAGTGGTACCACATCTATGGTGCGCCAAAAGTGCATATTTTTTGTATTAGTTTTTTTCTCCGTCATACTTTTGGTAGCTAAAAAGCTTATAATCAAATGTAAAGTAAAGGTAAATGTACTTTTTTTTTAATATCCCTGGAATATGATCCCTTCAAATGGGCCTATCTGGATCAAATCACCTTTTAGTTCAGTCTTGAACCAGGACTAACATTTGTTCTGAAAGAACTGTTAAATTTCTTTTTATATGCATTTTATTTTTTTACAGGGAAAAAAAGGAAAATCCAAGTAATGGAGACTGGAATTTTACTGCTTAGTGAATTTTACTGAAAGTTAAATGATTCATTGTGTTTACAAATACATTTTCCAAGTTAGTTTATCTAAATTTCTGTGTGTCCAGCAAAAAGTTGAACCTTATTTCTCAATAACAGAAAACTCAATGTATTCAAAGTTGTATAGTTATGTTCTTGGAAGAAACAAATTTGTCTGTGTAGAAGTTTGAATAAATTTTTCAACATGAAACAGTTTCTGAATGTGACGTTCTTCTTTTTTTTCAACGTGCACATCAGCATTAAGTGAAAATATAAATGAACAAGGGGGATGGAAATGATTATACAATAAAAAAAAAGGCTTTAGAGGGTTGAAAAAAAATATTTGGATGAAATACCACTGTGGGGAAATATTTCTGGATTAAATATGTAATTTAGGAAAACAAAACATTGCCTTACAATAATTTTTATAAAATGTTCTATCATATTTCAAAAGCGAAAAAAAAAAAAAACTTAGTAACATAATAATAAAATTGTGAAATCGTTAATTCAAAATCCTAGATTAAAAAATCAAAAATTTTGGAAGAAAATATATAGCTATAGTATGCTTTGTAATAGCTGAAGTCTTGAGAACATTGAGATTTTAACTCCAGAGTTAAAAAGCAAACTACAGCTCTGAATTACAAATAGTTCTTATTTGTAACAATGCACAGTCCGCTTAATTCCTCTAATAAATCTCAATTTTCTGAGAGAAACATTATGTTAAAGCATTAGTGACATACCAAAAAGAAGGGACCTAAAAAATGCTAATTAATGAGTGCTAAGAATTAAGTTGCAGAATCAAACACAAAAATAGATTCTGCATTTTTTTAGATTTCAAATTGATTTTGACACAAGATTTATATTTTTCACTATCAAAATGTTGCTATCTTAAAAATATGGTCTCAATAATGTAGACAGGAGAGCAGTCAAAATACTGTTTCCCTTAATGTTTATTTTATTCTTTACACAATTCACTATATCTCGGGATTTTTTTGAGCAAAACAAAATTTTTTACACAATTATCATTTTATCCAAATAACTTCTAATTTATTACTTTTAATGATTCTAAATAATAAATTATAAGGTAAACAGATTTTTACATAATTTTTAACTAGGTAAAATAAAAAAATTGAAAGAAGTTGCTTGAGTAATTCCTTGTTATACTGAATTTTAAAATTATGGCTTTTTAGAAATTTTATAACTCAGTTTTGTATTTTGACATTTAAAATTACATAATTTAAAATGGTACTACAAATAGTTGAATACCTCACAATCCAATCTTTTTTTGACCCATAGAAATGAAATAAAATATACTGAAAAATTTTTTTTACTTGAATTTTATAATTGGGAGCAAAAAGTTTTCCGACTCGCTTTAAAACTTCGAGATGTGGCTAAATACGCAGAAACTTAATATTAAAGTATGCAAACTTTCGGGCGTTCTCATGTCAGAATTATTAGGGCCCTTTTATTTTGACGGTAAATTTTTTTTTTAGAAAAACGGTATGTAAGTTCTGAGAAAGTATGTTGTGTCTGTTTTTGTAACAGAATTAATAGTTAGTATTAATTAATTAGTATAATTTAGACTTTTTTGAATCATTAATAGTGGCACTTAGTTTGTGAACATCTGGTCATTAAAACATGTTGCTACATGAGGTAAGAAGACTCAGTTTGAAAGCTATATTATCAGTAGTAACAAGAGATTTAGCAACACTATTAAATCAACAGGTCAGAAAATGTTCTGAATATTAGTTTTAATGAAAAAAGATCAAGGTAAAAATATTACAATAATTATAATACTACAAAAGAAATTTATAAATGATTTGATAGATCACTTCAAAAAACTTAATTTACGAGCCTTTATCAATTAATTAATTTTAAAGTTTTGATTGGTTTTTAGATATTTAGTACATGATAATTATCAACACTTTCTTTATAATATTGCGCTCGTAACTTTTTATTTTATCACCGTCGTTGAGAAGCCAAACACAATTTTGAGTCTACAACTACCTATGTTCAACTCCTTGTAATTTTGAACCCGATACAGAAGACAAGGAAACTCCAAGGATCAAGTAATGGAAGAAATTTGCCTTTGTGGAGGACTTTTTAATGGACCCACAGTTGCGTTACACAAAGGGGAAAACCAGGAGAAGCCCACATGGTTAGCCTGATGGCTAGGAGACTAACCCAGGATCCATCTACTGTTGAGGATATTTTATGTCATCACTGTGAGCCGGTTGCAGAATTCGTATCTACCAGTCTCTGCTACAATTAAAGCCCTGGTCACCTCAGTAGGAGGCGGAGCCCCTTACCACCTGAGCCACTACGACTCGTGCGAAGTATGTTAACCAGTACAAATTATTTTAAGAGTGTGTTTTAAACTGAAATATAATAATCAGCCAAATGAATGCAATTTCAGTTTAATTGGGTACTTGCACTTCAAGAAGATCATTGAAACCCCCAGACCCTAATGACGTCAGTGCTAGCTGATTGTTTATAAGCAAAATGGAGTGTTGAGGTAAGTTTCTCCTCACAAGTTAGAATGTTAATTAACGGGAAGTTAATTAAATACCGTCCTGCCCCGCACATCAAATTTGTTAAGATATAATTCTTTCTCTACATCTTTTAAACTTAGATTATTTGTTTATATATTTTATTGTAACTGTGACTTGTTTTTGTTTTGTGTACCAGGCAACTTCAATACATAATTTGTTTATGTTCCACATGGCTCCATACTTGTCTCTGTGTTAAGTAAGAAATATGTAGTAAAATAATTGAAACCTTAGTGAAAGAATATAAAATGAGTCATTTAAGAGAATTGATACTTGACCGGCTTAGCCTTCTCGAAATAAAATGGAAAGAACAGTTGCTAAGATAAACGAAAGCCACATTTCAACAACCAATCAGGATCGAGATACCCACACTATGTTACATATCCCATTGGCAAAACATTTTTGACAGTGTGGTTATTATTTTTTTATATTATTAAGAAAAATAGCAAAGGACTGAAAAATTCGTGAATTTGAAATAGGATCTCATGCAACAAGCTGAATGCCACAAAAGCCGTGCTAATATTTTTTACATTGAAAATGTGCAACACTTCGTTATTCAAAAAAGTTGACACGTAAAAAGATTAGTAGAAATTTTTAGAAACTTGGTTTTTTCTTTCAAAACTATGATTTATTATGCACAAATATTTACATGTTCAGAAGTAAACCATTACTCAAATACAATCAGGGGAAAAAAATGATACCGAAACTATTTGAGGCATGATATAATATATGAATATACAAAATACAATACAAATGACACATGATTTTAATTGTTCTGGTTTAAAAGAAAATGAAGAGAATCAATTCAAGCAATTGTTTTAAGTCGTCATTATTTCAGGTGATGGATGAAAATCTTAACATCAGTTCCAAAAACAAAATGTTATACAAGTTTTTAGGTCAAGTCTTTGGGCTTTTAGATCACCATCATTCGAGGTGCTATGGACATCGACATAAGCTCTTGAAAGAGTAACTTGCAAGCGTATGGTATAGTTACTTGAGATATCTGTAAAACAAAAATCATTATTGCATAGACAATCATCATTTTACAAATAAGATACATTGATCACACATGAAAATAATGCATTTCAGATCACAAGCTAACTTCACTTTTACAGTTGCATTACCCCAAAAAAATAAAAAGGTGCATTTTTCAGCAGAATCAAACTTTTATTTTAATACCAAACTATTCTAATTAACACATAAAAAAGAATACTGATAATATTAGCTATTCATAAAGAAATTGAAATTAGAAGATGTAACAAGACTCAACTTCTGATGAAATAATTGGTTTCTTCCTCTTTTTGTGCAATAGGGTCAGTCGAACCTTTATTGATTTCCGTACGAATTGGATTATTGTAATGGTCTTGTCACAAATTCTTTTATAATGTTAATGAATGCATTTTTGAAAATAAGAGACTCCAGCATCTTTCATGCAGAAATTTTACTGACATTAAAAAAAATATTGAAGTTATTTCGTTTCGAAATCTTGATGCTAATCATGAAGAAAATAAGGATTTGTCACAGTTTGGGAAAAATGCCTCAAACAACATGTTGAACGTTTATACGTCAGATGATGAAAACGCTGAAATTTGTGGTGTTGTCAGTTTGAGAAATGATTATAGAAGCAGACAAAGTGATAAGTAATATCAATGAAGACGGTGAAACGAAGTCACAACCAGTGCCAACATTTGTGGAAAGCCTCATAGCTCTTGAAACCATGTGGAACTTTTTGTATTCTGAACAAAAAGAAAATGAACAGCAATGAGTTACGAATATCGAAAATTTCTTGTTTGTGTTGGGAAATTGAAGAGTGGTCAAATAAAATTTTTCAAAAAAAAAAAAAAAATTTTTTTAATTAAATTTTCTCAAACATATAGTATTATAACATATAAATATTATTTTATCATCTTTTGCCATTTTTCCAACTTTTTCTGACAAGAAATGACTCACTGCTGACCACCCCAAGACCTTCCATTCTTAGAATTGCCTCCCTTATCACTTAAGAAGTCACAGATGTAACATTCTCTATCTAATTTCATTTCCTTCATGTTAAAAGGTGATCAGGAGTCACAAATGACCACAAGCATCACATTAACACCTGAAAGAGAATTTTTTCCGCAAAGGGTCGGAGGAGCATCATTCACAAAATAAAATAATTTTCGTACTTTGAACTCAAACAAAAATATTGGATTATTTTCAATAAAAATAGTTTTCAAGTATTTAGCGATCTTATTTTATTTCAATTGTTTTAAATATTTGACCATAATTAACCTATTTGCAAATTAACATATACATTTATTTTTAATACATACAGTCAATTCGCTATAACTCAAAGTACGATAACTCGATTTTTTTAAGAGGTCCCGAACCTTTTATCTTCAATTTCAACACACTTCCTTTGCAACACACACACAATGTCTTTCGCACTCTTCATGGAGGAGCTAAAGCTGTCCCTCTAGAAGTATGTGAGCAGTGGTAAAATGAAACGTTACCAAATTTACTTCAAGGATACAGTTAAAATGATGTTTTCAATATTGATGAAATGGGTTTATTTTTTAAATGTCTTCCAAATAAGACTATGATGTTTAAGGATGAAAACTGCTCAGGGGGCAAAATGAGCAAGGAATGTTTGACTGTCCTAGTTGAAGGAAATGCGTCTGGGACAGAGAAATTGCCCTTACTTGTTATCGGAAAATACCGAAATCCCCGATGTTTCAAGAATGTAAAAACGTATCCTTTGGATTACAAGTCTAACAAAACTTGGATTGGATTACAAGTCCTTTGGATTAGAAGTCTAACTCAGTGGCGTGACAGCCCATAGAGGGCCAAGGCTTACTGTGCCCATCTAAGTTTTCTTGACCTTGGGCTCTGGGGTGCAAGAAAAGATGTTCCGGCCAGGTGGTCAGCCGAACGGGGAACCCCCAGTGTTTAGTTCCCAAGCATGCTTGGTACTCATTTATCGACCCACTGAATGGATGAATGGCTGAGTCGACCTTGCCCGGCCCAGAGGATCGAACCAGAGACCTGTGGCACGACAGCGCGAGAGCTATCGCTCAGCCACCGGGCGTCATTTAATACATATCAGGGGCCTGCCTAGGTTTTTCTGAGAGACTTTTTTGTGAAAATTTAGACATAATTTGTGAAAAATTAAAAATTATATTTAAAAATCAACACAAAAATATGGTAAAAATGTGGATTTATCGCTTCAAATAAAACAAAATTAAAAAATAATACAAAAATAAAATTTTAAGATAAAGTATTTTGTGAAACTACCGTTTTTCTTAAAATTGAATTTGTTTCCTAAAGCTGAATTTGTGAAGGTACCGCTAAACGGTAGTAAATTCGGCCTGGACAGACCCCTGCATATATAACATTAAAATTTAAAAAAAAAAAAAAATCTTAATGTGTTCCCAAAGTTAGTAGACCCTCGATATAACACTATATCCCTTTACAACAGTATATTTATTTGGTCACAAAAATATTGTTGTAGTGAGGTTTTACTGTATTTAGTTTATAATATCAGAGATTGTTCATAATTGTGGACTATCAAGGGATAATCATCTTGACCAAATTAGGTGAAGCATATTGTAAACGGAGGGAAAAACGGCCATGAATGTGAAAATCCATATTATTTTAAAAAAAACCAAACTTCATGCTAACTATTATGTTAGATCTAAAATACTTTAGACACAAGTAATTTTTTTTGGATAAAAAAATATCGAAACTATATATTTATCAAAAGTATTGTTGTAAAAGACAAGATAAATTTTATTATGTTTGCTATATTTTTGAATTCATGGTTTTGATATTGAATTAATTTTAGATAGTTATAATATATTCATTAATTTAATAATAGAGACTTTTGAATAGCAAGAAACTGAAAATGTGATAAACATTTTAAAAAGAAATGTTTCAAATTTATTACTATAAATAAGGCTTGCTTTATTATTTATTACTTAATTTTCTGTTTTACTTCTCACCTTTACTGGGATTGTGAAAATAGCATTACAGTGGAATTTTCATAACCAATAAATTTAAATTAATGTTAGAATCATACTAATTTATACATTATTTTTAGAGATTTAAAAGAAAAATTTAAATTCTCAGTATATTAAGAGGGCTTTAAGTCACAAATATACTTTTCATTATGGTAATGCAAAATGTATAGATGAAAAACTAATCTGACTGGTAAAAATGTTATGCTTTATTTCTGGAGAAACCCTTCATGGCAAATTCTGTTTCACTTAGAAAGAAAAAAAAATATCGATAAACAAAACATGATAAGTAAAACATGAAGCTTCAAATGCTGAAAATGTTTTTATCAATATATAAATACATTGAGAGAAGATTACTTTCTCACTCTACAATCTTGAATAATTTATTTACATTTAGAGATTTTGCATTAGAGCATTTAGAGCTTCATGTTTTATTCTTGGTTTACGCTTCAATTGAGTTTGGTTAAGTATTCTTTTTTCTATACTTTAAATTATTATGTATGTGAAACAGAATTTGTCATAAAGGGTTTATCCCATGGTGTAGCATCTTTTTAAAGGTAAAGAAAAAGTTAATTACCTGTGTCTTATTTCTGCATCCTCGGCATTCAAAAGTGTTGTTTTTCAGATTTGCAATGGCTAAAAGACCACATAAATTGCATACGTGAACTCTATATGGATCAGAGACTTCAAATAACCTTTCTCTTAAGAACTGAGCAGCACCATGAGCTATTTGACAATCACGTTCCATTTCTCCAAAACGCAAACCTCCATCTCTGAAAAGGAAAGACATTTCATGTTTGAGAAATGGAATAGCTTCAATTAGAACTCATTTAGCTTTTTGTTGAATTTAGTCATTGTGAGTTATTTTAACCCATCTTCCTTTTTGTCCTCATAAAAAAACAAAATATTGTAAGCACAGTCTGAAGATCTCTTTGACCACATACTTCACATTTTTAGTAGCATTTACATTTAGTTTAAAAATACAGTGTAACGTCCCATATCCGGACGTCCCTTTTCCGGAAGGGTCAATTTCCCGGACACTTTTTAACAATCAAAATAAACAAACATTTCTTCATCTTCCCCACTCTCTTAAAAAAAAAAAAAAAGTTTTTTGACAGGTTTTTTCCTTTCTTAGCTTCTAGTGATCTATGCATTAAACCCATAAATCAACAGAAAAGAGAACAGAAGATCTACCAAGACCCTACCGTTAGTAACGCTCCTCCTCTGGAATGCAGGAAAGGGGGGGGGAGATTTTTTTTCAAACGAGCACAATTGAGTCCCCTCCCCCCTTCTTTCCTGTGCAGCTGGCTAGTAAAAGAGGCATTTCCTGGAACCTTTTTGATAAAGTGTTAGGGAAAGAAGTACTGTGAAAAAGGGTAAACACAGCAAACGTTAAAGTGGAGGGGGAATCCCCTTTAGTCACACAAGAAAAAATAAAGAGAACCCAATCAGCATGCCACGCCTTTATGCTTGATTGATAGCCAATGACAGGAGAGAAAGTAAGAACTTGTCACTTCCCCCCCTTCAACTTGAATGACAAGTAAGAAGGAAATGAATTTTGCTTCTTCACCTACCCACCTTAATGAATGAATGACGGGAATTTCCCCTTCTTGCTTGAAACGTTCTAGTTCAAAATGGCGGAGAGAGGAATTAATATTTTCATAACTGTAAATTTTTTTAGTTTCCTATATTTATTTTTATAATAGCAATAATTATTTTTTTTAAAAATATTTTGTTTTTGATTGATTAGATGTCATTCTAATACAGTAGGGAACCAATTATCCGGAACGATCGGGACCATCGCTATTCTGGATAACTGATTTTTCCGGTTTTCTGAATCGCTACAAAAAGCCGTTTTTTTTACTGTTAAACCCAACTAAAAAAAATTTTTGAAAATAATCTTAAAAAGAAGAATAAACGATGAAGTAAAATAGAAAAAAAAATCCTAAAATCCTATGAGGAAAAAAAATTTTTTTTTTGAAAATGGCGGGAAAATTTATCGAATTTCGTTCCGGTTTTTTGGTTTTCCGGTTTTCTGATTTCCGGATAACGGGTTCTGTACTGTACTAAAACATTATTGCAAGAAAAATAATGTTATTTAATTTCTGCTTCTTAGATTCAGATAATTTTAATCTCTGTTTACCTTGGGGGTCTATTATACGGAAAAATCGATTATCCAGACTTCGGAAAGTCCCGCCGATTCCGGATACGCGACTTTCCACTGTAGTATCATTACAAAAAAAAAAAAAGTCCTATATAAAGCTGTAAGTAACATTTAATTTTTTTATGTGCAGCCCTTTAATTTAAAGTTTATAATATGATTCATGGGCCAGTTAACTTAGAGAAGAAATTAGAATTGCAGTTCCCATTCAATTTAATAAATATTTTGATATTTTAATAGATCTGCATCCAGTCTTACGATTATTTCTTGCAATATCAGCCCTAACAAAAACTTTGGATATTATGGATCACATGACATGAAAGAAATAATAACTATATGCTCTATGTGAAAAAAGTGTGTACTTGTTTTTTGAAAATAAATCTATAAAAGTCTCCAAGAGCTTCTGCTCCATGTACATTTGAAAAATAGTAGTTCAATTTCAAGGCTCTTTCTTCATAATAAATGTTTAATGAAAAATAATAAGAGAATCATCATTATACAGAAAGAGTATTAAAATTGACTGAGCAATAAAAACATGAATCTAAGTTAAAAAATTCAATGATAAATTTAGATAAACACCAATCTTTGTTATAATTCAGATTATCACCAAATCAGTTCCACATAAATATCTACAAAAATATATAACTTACTTTTCTAACCATTTGGGAAATCGAAGCTAATATAAAATTAATGGCACGTAATTATAGAATTAAAGCCATGGTTCAAATTAGGCAATAAAATATGAAGAAATTAAGGGAGAAAAAAGAATAGGAGTCACCTTGCCCTTCCTTCCATAGGCTGCCTAACCAAAATTTGGACAGGACCTCTTGCTCTTGAATGAATTTTGTCATCCACCATATGCTTTAATCTTTGGTAGTAGGTGGGGCCTAAAAAGATCTGGGCATTCACTTTTCTGCCTGTGTGGCCATTGTACATTACCTGTTAGGAAAGATAATAAATTAGCAACACTGAAAAAATGTAATTTTTTTTATTCTTTTCTTAACCTTCCGTTAGTCGCGCGCACCTCACAGGTGCATCCCTACTGCATTTCCACCTCCTTTGCCGTCAATAGATTTTTCCGGGGGTCGAGCCTAATGTTATGTTCCTAACTTTGGATTACTCAAATGTCCGTGTAAAACCGACCTTAGAATGTGTCGATGAAGAGTTGGAACCGCTCAAATCACCCCTCTGGTGCAACACGACCATTGACGCAAGTATTATGGATATAATATTTTTATGAATTAAATATATATATTTTATCTCATTTTCTGTCCTACTCAACGTAGCAGGTATAAATGATCAAGTTATATACACAGAAAATGGTTACGGAGTAAAAAACCGCAGAACCTTCTTGCGTCAATTGGTTGAACATCTTGTGATGGAGGAAGAGATCCGACGCGGGAGCAAGAAAAATTTATCTTCGGTACTTCGCTAAATAAATTTTTTGATATTTATCTCTGTAAAGAGTCTTAAATTGGTAACAATTAACTATTTAAACTAGACTAAATTTCATTTGGCTTTCAAAAAATCAGAAACACCTCATAGGTGCAACGCGATTAACCATGTCGGAAACAAGTGCGCGACTAACGGAAGGTTAAAAAAAAGAAAGAAATTGTACAAACCTCATTTCCACGCAGATGATACCCATATTCTTGAAGAAGATTGGATATCTTTTGCACATTGACAGTATCATTGAAAGGTGTAGCATCTCCAATTTCTCCTTTGTTTGATGAAACTTTTCCTTGGAGGCACTCAATTAAATGACCAATAGTCATACGAGATGGAATGGCGTGGGGGTTGATGATAATGTCAGGCGTCAATCCTTCAGCAGTAAATGGCATATCCTAGGAAACAAATAAGTTCAACACATAAGTAATGCAACACTCTGCTAACAATATCATTTTTGCACAAATCCCTCTTTATTTAGAAAAAGCTTATTATCCAGAGCAACTTTTAGGACAAAATTTTCAACAAAATAATTTAAATGATGGGATTTTTCCAATTCAACGAGAATTCCAGGTTTTCAGAAAGAGTGCCGACTACAGTGCAAAATTAGGAAATTTGACTATTGGCCAGTGGCTGGGTGAAGCAAATTTAACAATGGCCACCCTTAAAAGTTATAATGTTTAGTTAATGCTGGTTTCAGGACCCTGAATAAAATACTTTGAATCGCAGAACAAAGTTTGAATTGTAAGATGAGATAACTCTTAAATTCTCCACCATTTTTTAAAGAAAGAATAAAATTTAAATTTGAATAAATTTTTTTTTAATGTGAGCTTAGGCCGTAAAAGTTAAAGATAATGGAAAACAATGGAATACCTCTTGACGGTATGTTATACCACAAGTTCCTTTTTGACCATGCCTGGATGCAAACTTGTCACCAATTTGGGGTACACGCACAGAACGCACTCTGATCTTACAAAATTTATAACCATCAGAGTTGAGGGTCAGCATGACTTGGTCGACAATTCCAGTTTCACTGTTCCGCAAGAACGTGCTGGCATCTCTTTTCACAAACCTGCGAGTAGTGCTCTCCAGCTGAAAACACAGAGATGAACATAATATTCAAAATATAGAGAAAACAATCACTTACAGAATAATGAAAAGAGGAGAAGAAAATTATTAAAATAGAATAAAGTAACAAAATAATAGCAATAATAATAAAACTTCAATAAAAATCCACGGAAAAAAAAGAAGATATAATCTCAACATCAGCTCACACGATTATATCCGCAAAAAGAAGTGTTTTTTTTTTATTTATATTTTATCAATATAGCCAAAGCAAAATATATCGATACAATAGAGTGAGGAGCACTAAAAAAGTTTTTGAAAAAAATAAATAAATAAAAAAACACATTAAGTAAAAAATATCAAGTAAAAAACTGTTATTTTATGAGTTCGATATACTTGCAGCTTATGCACAGTAAATAAAACTCATTGATTTATTTAATTTTCCTTATTTTTCTTTTTGTATTTATTTATCGTGCTATATATACATATAATATATATATCTTTTCAAATAAATTAAGATATAGTGAAATTTTATGACAAACCTCATCATCATTTTCAGGCAGTGTAATGGTTTTCCCAATAATGACATCGTCTCCGGAAACCCTGGTACCGGGAGCGATAATGCCATCATCATCCAATTTATCATAAATAGCATTACGCATACCTTAAATGGGGAAAAAATATTAAAAAATCGCACACAACAAATCATAACAAAAATAAATAAATAATAACAATGCTCACCTTGGCATGTTTCTCTTGTTGGCTTTTCAAATTGTTCCTCTTGATCTCCAATCTGCTTTTGTTCAGCATCTTTGTAAGCACGATAAAATACAGATCTGAAAAACAAAAATTTCATGAGGACAATAATGTCATGTTTTGTGATCTGAGAAACACGAAAGCGCAAATTTTCTGGCATGAATTGTCCAATTGGATTCTTTGTTTATATTTAAATAATTCTGTTACAATTGTTCAGTGATCATACAGCAGGTTGACAGAGGGCAGTTATCTCCTTAAATATCCTGAACAGAGCTTCCCAATTAACTGATATAAATCCTAATTCATTTAAATCTATTTTAATTCATGAATTAAAACACTTTTTTATAAGATACAACTAAGTATTTTTTATGCAAATTTAATCTCTTACCGCAAATTAAACCTCTTTGTCATTCAAAATAAAATCTGAGTCAATAAAATTACGTATTTTTTTGGAGAAGGGAAGCTTCAGTGGCAATAGAATACCTTTCTCCCATGTATTCTATTTCGATAACAGAATTGTTAATTAAAATTTGTTATTATTAAAGCTGCCCTTAACAACATAAACAAATTTCTACAAGGACTTTATTTTCAGCTTATTAGATTGATTCACATATCTGAAGTAAAGATTGAATGAATATGTAAAAGAAGAATGCTTTTGTATAAGCTGAGAAGAAATATTCTAGTAATTTCACAACATTAAACTCATAGCTTGGACTTCTATGAATACCTTCAAGGAAGGTGTATCTCTTATGGCACTCATTTTATGAAATCTTTATTTTCATGAAGCAACAGAAGAAAAATCAGTTGATTATTTCCGTCTTTGTGCAAGGTTTATTTTTGCACTTGACTAGCACACTAAAAAATTGGAAAATGAAAAAGCCAGAAAATAAATATTTTTGTACATTCCGTTCAAACTTTAATTATTTTTGAAAATGTTAAATATATTAGAGTTTTTTGATTGATTGTTCTTTTCAATTTTCATTCAAAAGCACATGTAAGTATTTCTTTTTTCTGTTTTCAAGAAATATTTTTTCTTATGGAAAATATCTTTTGTCTTTTAATTTTATTTATTTTTCTCTGTACATGCATGTAATAAACTTGTGATAAATAATAAACTAATAAATGTGTACGTACTGTCATAAATTGAATGATAATTCATATTACAGATAGTTAATTTTATAGTGAGATGGACAAAGAGTCTGATCTTTATATTTCTAAGATTGAGTCTTGCATTTATTTAATAATATTTAAGGAAAGTTGGCAATATTGGTAATTTTATTAAAATATTTCAATTTACATTTTAGCATTTTTAAGAAGTACATTTAATTTTTTTTTTATATATTTCTCAATTTATATTTAAACTACATACTGTACTTTTGCAGGCATGTAGGAACTTGCCTGCAAAATATTCTACTAAAAAAAAAAAAAAAAAAAAAATTCAAGAAAATTTTTTTTGATTTTTCGAAACTTTAATGTGCATTACTGTTTTACGGGTCAACATGTAAGCTGCCATTAGTAGTAAAAAATGTTATGTTGTTGTAAGTAGTAAAATGTTTTTTTTTTCTTCTTTTCAAAAGAGAGAGTGTTACCTAAAGAATCCTCTGTCAATGGCAGAGGCATTTAAAATGATAGAATCCTCTTGGTTGTAGCCAGTATAGGACATGATGGCAACAATGGAGTTAATTCCAGCAGGCAATTCTCTAAACCTAAGATACTCCATAGATCTTGTTGTCACAAGAGGCTTCTGAGGATAATACAGTACATGAGCCAGTGTATCCATTCGAACATGGAAATTTGTGATGTAGACACCCATAGCTTGCTTACCCATAGCAGACTGATAAGTATTACGAGGAGACTGTAAAAAAACAAACAAATTTCTAAATTAATCGTGAACTTCTCATGAAGAATTTTTTTTTCATCAAAGAAAAGAATAAGACTTTTAGAAATAGGCTGAGCAAACAAATTTATCATAAATCGCAATAATTTTAGAAAATAGAATATTTTTGTAAAAAATTTTCCAGATAGTTAAAAATGCATAATGGAAGTTGTGACATTCTTGCGCTATTTTATCAGTTGGGGCCGAAATGTTTGAGCAACGATTTTCATGGGGAGATCATTAGTCCTCAATAAATGTTAATGAATTTCACTGAAAAAAGAAAAAAACTAGAAAAACTTTAATGAATTCCTAGAATCCATGTACAAACCCAATGGGTAATCATAATTCACAACTTAACACTATTCTGTAGAACATAGTATTCTTTTACTTGAATAACTTAAGAAATACTTGGCCCAAATGATATAAAAAAATAAATAAATAAAATAAACCATAAGTAAGCTTAGATTTCATAACTAACAAGTGATCACGACACAACTCAACCTGAAAAACACCAACCTGATTGTGATCTGGAAATGGAATGATAGAAGCACAGACTCCTAAAATCATAGAAGGGTGGATTTCACAATGCGTGTAAGTTGAACAATAGGCCTGGCCTTTGTCTTCAAGAAGATCGTCGGGTGTCATGGCCAACATTACAGTTTCTTCTTCTAAGGTGTCGATGTACTCAACAACACCATTTGCTACAAGATCTTGCCAACTGCAATAAAATTGGTGAAATTAAAAATAATGCTTCTGTTTATTAAATATTCTTAGAATTATTTCTGATTTTAAAACCAGCAGACTTATGACATCTTTGAATCATTACAATTTTTTTACTTTAAATATCTAACCGTATAAAATGTTTTTCTTTAAAACAGATTATCAGCAAAAATAAATTAAAAGAGAATAACTTAAATTTAACACCAAAAATTGCAACTATAAAACAGTGGTATTTGTAGGCAGAGGCAGTTTGTGTAGGCAAACAGGCTGACCACCACAAGCGACTAGTAAGTAGATTATCAAACTGATGGAAAAATGTGAGTTAATAACTGTGTATTTTGCATGAACATAAAGAAATTATGCTTTTTTAGCATTATAAATACCCAAGATATTTTCACTGTTTGGAAGGTAATAGATATTAATGTAGGTAGCATTATGAATTAATAAGCCACTTATACAATTGCATCTATAAAAAAATTAAAATTCACAAAAATGTTTATAAAATTATTTAAATTTCACTAACAATTTTTTTCCCCTACAAAAAGTATAATTAAATTTTTTTTTCTTTTTCCCGTGGCAAATCAGCAATACGAAGATAAGACATCAAAATATCAATTTAATATCTGAAAATGTGCATTAATACCAGAACAAAATTACTTTAAATATATATCCTGCGCATGACACAAAATGTGAAATATTTTCATTATTAATAAACAAAATCTATATTATAAATTCATTGAATTTATTACAATTGAAGTTATTTAAAACAATTTCTTTGGTTAAAAAAATAATTTTAATAAATAAAAATTGTTAAGTGGTCGGAAAACAAACAATTTGCGTCCGATTTGTCAGAATTTGGCCAAAATTACTTATCTTGAAAAAAGTAAAATGGTTACTATGAACGAAATCACTTAAAATTACCTGAACTTGAAGCTCTCACAAAGATTAAGACTTTGATCTATGCACATAAATAAGAAAGCAATCAAATGCTTTTTTTAATTTTCTTTATTACTACTTTCTTGGTTCAAAGAGGGTGGGGGGGATAGGAAGCAGAAGAAAACTTAAACAAGGGGATGGGAGAATATTTCTTATGACTTTGAATTATTGCTCTTGAATAGTAGAGAATTATTATGATATAATTTCAGATCTATATAATACAATTCTATTACCCACAATTATCAGTAAATCACATAACCTAAAAAGCCTTTAAAAATTTATAAATTTGTTGGCTGTTAATTCTAAACCCTTAATTTTTTTTTTGTAAATATTAAATATTTAGTCATTTATTTTAAAGTATTTCCATTTACAAATTGCTTTAAAGCATAATTAATCTGTTACATATAAACATTGCCACATTTAGTAGGTAAGTTTAATATGCAAAAGGATTAATATAACATAAAACTTTATGTAATGCACAGTCTCAAGTCTTTATTTTATTTTATAACCGTCGTTGAACAGCAGACCCAATTTTGGGTTTACGACTACTAATGTTAACTCTGTAGCCTCGTAATTTTAAGCCAATCTGGAAGACAAGGAAACTCCATGATCAGTACACCCAGAGATATGATTTGTTTTGGGAATGTGGAGGACTTTGAGGCTCGACAGATTTATCATGCATCAGTTACCATTTACTACATTTGGAGTCTTCAGCTGCCGAGTGTGGAGCCCATGACTTCTTGGACATAGAGCCAGAGCCCTACCAATCAGGCTATCTCTGCCCTAAAAGGTATGCCAAGGGCATGCAGTGTTCCCAGGTGGTCACCCTCCCAAGTACTGACCACACCCGATGATGCTTGACTTTGGTGATCGGAAGAGAAAAGTCTCAAATCTTATTAAGTTAGTCTAATTATTAAGCTAGTTTAGTTTTTTTGTTATTAATTAGTTTACATACAAATTAGTAATATGTGATCAGTCAGTATAAAATATAATCCTCCACTCACCCATGATGTAAATATAATTTCTTTAAAAGCAAACAAGACAGTTTAAGGAATGGTAAGTTCTAAAGATAGGTCCAGACAAGAGAATCAAGCATCATTACCTGTAATTGTTGTATTCACGCTCTTTCAGGCGATCCACATGTCTTTTCTTCAGCAAAAGTTTTTGATTCTCCACAATAAGTAGTGGGCGACAAATTCGTCCTGCATCTGTATAAATACGAATTTCTCTGTCTCTAATATCTCTTACCATGGATACCTGTCAAGCATCAAGTTTAGATTAAAGCTGAAACTTTTAAACTATATTACAGAGATAAGCATGCCAAATCAAGTTTTCATTAAAACTGTTTCTAACTGTCAACCAAATTAACTGCTTAACAGTAAAACATAAATTGGCTTATTATCATTAAAGATGTATCATCAAAAATGAACTTTTAATCTACTTATGGGAATTAAAGTTAGCACAAAATAGAATGAAAAATTTTCAGATCACAAAAAAAAGAAGACTTGATTGTAAAAAAAAAAAAAAAAAAAACTGTTTAAATTTAAGAAGTGTAAGGAGTGACAACGATACAAATGTGCACAAATATTAAAATCAATTTGTTAAGTTACCTAATATCAACATTTTATTGGTACTTACAAAATGCAACTAAATTTATTTTTTACTGAATAAAAACATTAACACATGTAATGGTTTGCAGCTAACCAGACATGCAGCATTTTAAACATAACAAGCCACATTAAAAGACTAAATGAGGTAGACTGAATTCAAAGAATATCTAATACCATCTCAAAAAAAGAAAGAACTTTAAAATATACACATACTTCAGACACAATGATATCCATCTGCCTACGAAGTTTACGCAAAGTGTTCATCAGTTGATCAGGATCTCTGTGAATGCCTACCCAACAGCCATTTACAAATATTTTTGTGGCTCTAGAAAATCAGACAACACATTATCAATAATATGCTTTAAAAGAGTTTAAAAAATGATTTAAAAAAAAATTAGGCTTACTCAGCAATAGCAGAAGGTGCAATTTCCTCCAAATTCTCCATACTCCATTCTTCTAAAAACTCTAGAATCGGAGATGGCTGGGATCCAACTGAAATGTAGGCCATAAGAGCCAAGTTTTTCACTAAGCCTACAGCATGCCCCTATAAAGAATTAATATGCATTACAACTACAACAGAAAAGAGTTGGCATGATTAAAAATCATGTTTTAAATAACTTGTGATTTAAAAAAAAAAAAAAAAAATTCAAACCCTCTAATTTAAAAAAAAAAAAAAAAAACCCAAAAACTATTAAGTCTAAGATATATACAAAGAAATAATGAAAGGGTACATAAATAATATAAGGCATATAAAATTATTATACTTCATAATGAACTAAATAAATACACTAAGTGGATAAGATAGGGATAAAATTTAAACTATAATTTTTAATTAGTTGTAATGAACATATTTTAATCATACCCATTTTTATATTTATATAAACACAAGTGCTGTTAAAAATAAGTGCATATCAATCATGAAGGAAGATTTTGTAACCAGAATAACTAAGAATAATTGTTTTTGTACAGTAATGTTTTCTGATCTAAACTAATTTACTCTTCATCAGATATTTAATAGATAAATTGCCTTCCCATCCTTACAATCCATAAGAATGCTAAGCTAGGGGAAAAAAAAAAATAAATTTTTTTTTATTTATTTTGTGATTAGTTTTTTGTAATATGTAAACAAAATGTAATTTTTTTAGTTTTAATATTGTCCTTAAATAATATTAAACTAAGTCATGTTATTAGATACTTTAGTTTGTAAATAAAAAGGAAAACTAAATTAGATTTTTTTGATTTAAGGAAGATAGATTTTAGTCAACCCTGCAACAGAACTATTTTTTACAAGAGATATAAATTTGTTTAGAGGACTTACTTCTGGAGTTTCAGCAGGACATATCATACCCCAAAGAGTATTGTGAAGCTGCCGTGGCTTGGCTAGTTTACCATCACGGCCAATGGGTGAATTGACACGCCTTAGATGAGAAAGTGTTGAAGCAAAAGTCAACCTGTTTAACACCTGAAATTTTTTTTTAAATATTTTATAAATTATTACATAATTAAAAAAATTTTTTTGTTTAAGAGATAATCAAGTATCACATTTTAAAATCTATAAATGTTTAAGAAAAATCAGAATAGGAAGGGAAAAACAATGACCAAAATTATAGTTTTACTTCCAATAAAATGCTTCAATTTTTTTAACATTTTTTTTTAAAATAAAATTAAAGATGATTTGAATTGAATGCATAACAAAGCTGACAATAAATTGACTAAAATAGTAGGTACTTACAGACCTATTAATTGAAAATTAGGGAGCTTTTAAGAACCCAAACAAATACAATCCATTTTATAATTAAAGAAAACACCATTTAAAAGAAAAAAAAAATTCTTGAATTAAAGTTTTTACAGATCATAATTTCTTATAAATTAAGTTGTTGTAGGTTATTAAATTTACAAAATTTTGTAATTAAACTATCTTCCTTTCATTTATACATTAGACAAGTTATAAACTATTATACATTTTTTTAAACTCTAGTTTTAAATGCATTATCATTTTGTAAAGCAGTTGTAAGCCATTCACTGAAATCCGGATTGATCTGTCTATACTGCTACTTGTTCCCCCATATTTTTTAAGAATTTCTCAGTGATAAAAGGAACTTTTATCAATGAATAAAGACACAAGAGCTGGTATCAGCCACAAGAATACAACATATGGCAGGTTAACTCAGAGATTTTGCTAGAAAGATTGAACATTGCTCGTCCTTTCAAAATTTTTTTGTGAGTAGATCAATTAGATATCCAAATTTTAAATTACAATAATAATCAATTTGATAAATAAAAATACAGTCAAATCCCGCTATAGTGAACACGGTTTACAGTGCGTATAGTGATATTTTTTGTGGATATAGAGAACCAAAAAAGCAAGGAAGTTGGATATAATGAACTTTTTTCTGTCTCCGACTGATTTTTTTCTTCATTTTTTGGTAGTAATTTTGAAATTTCTTCTTCAAAATAAATACATATACTGATTTTATAGAGGGGAATGTAGCGATAAGCATTTTTTCTTGTTTACTTCTTTTACCTCACTTTCCCATCCCTAAACAAACCAAGCAGAAGTTTCCAACCCAGGCGCAGATGACGCACCTGTAAGGTGTCAGTGGGATCAATATGCATTTTCTGTCAGAGGGAATGAGTAATTATTCATTATTAGTTAAAGGGTTGGTCACTAATATGTGTTGATAAGGCCCTCATTTCAACTCCTTTTTTATCTCAGTTCAGTTAAAAAAATCCTGCAAACAAGTGTCTCAAATTTAACTATGGCGAGCAGTGATTGTAAAATGTTCTCCATTGCTGATAAAATGGGCATAATCAGAAAAATTGAAAATGGATGCAATCAAGCTGATATTTGCAGGGAGTATAAACTATCCAAATCTGCAGTTTGTAACAAGATTGTAGCAAGATAATTATTACTTTTTTAAACATAGAAAATTTGCTATAAAATAGTATAAGACATGTGGAAATATTAAAATTAAATTTTCAATAGCTTACTTTAACTACTTTCTAATTTACTCTCCTAAAAAAGAATTAATGCCCACTTTAAGTCATACATTAAGAAAAAGATTTAACCTGTGAGACACCAGCTCTTGCTTGATGAGCCTTCTTTTGATCTCCCCAGTTTCCAGTGGCTAAGGAGTACCTCAGCCCATCTGTGATGATTCTTGTCTTGATGGCCAACTCCAGGTTGAAATCTTTCCCACGATCAATGAACTTCTGGGCATACATCCTGACTTCTTTTGTTAAAGTCCTAAATAATCCTCTGAAGAGGAAAGCTAGAAGGGGACCTGCCAGGTCCAATCTCTTATTACCGTAGTGATCTCTGTCATCCAACTCTCTCCTTCCCAGGGCAGCCAACAACAATCGGTGAACCATGTAACTGAAAAACAACAACATTCTGTTTAGATTTTGCTTAGGCAATGAAAGCAAAGTTTACCTACGTCTAACACCTTAAACGACGTACCACTATGATCAGCACTTATATGTTAAAGTAGGACTTAAAATAAAGGTATAACAAATTAAAAGTCAAGGTACTGAGGCAATAGGCACTGTGATAATAAGAACCAAATATACTAATATAGGTTATTAATATAAACACTGTGGAAATAGTTTTTTTTTTGCTTCTTTCAATCAATTAAGCATTGCATCGTTTTTATAATATAAACAAAAAGAATGTCCATTCTAACAAAGAAGTGTCTTCAGCCAAGCTTAAGGATAGGGAGGATTTCCAGACGTGGAGATTTTACACTTCATTACATAACTGAACTTACTTTATTCGTAATGCAATGTACTAACAGATAAGCATCCAAAAATCAGAGAGAGCTCCTAAATACTGCACAACTTCATGAAATCAAACAAATCTTTACAAAAAAACAGAGGAAGTAAAAGTATTAATTCAATCTAAAAAAAAATAAGCAAAATTCTCAAAAATAAAAGCAATAACGTAATTTTGTACCATTCCAACTATAAGTGAAGATTTATCCAATCGATGCTGATGCAATAACTATGGAACATTATAACAAGATTTCCTCATTTTTAAAAAAAAGAGAGCAGGGGCGTGCTACTTGCGAACAAATTGGGAGAAATAAATTTTTTAATTTCACATTTTTTCTCGTCATTACTAAACAGTAATTTCGTCAGTTTTACAGTTTTTTCTTGTCATTGTTAAGACAAACAATTTTAATAACAAATACTTTAACAAGTAACACATGTTGAGATAGAAAATGTAATTAATTCTTTAACTACAAAGAATAATTTTATATACTTCAATCTATTTTGCTTGATTATTTGTTTATAAACCTCTAACCCCCACAGTTCGACATTAGTTTTTTTTTTAAATAATCACAATTTTACTAGTACTCTCTGAGGGATTTGACCACCCACTAGGGTTGAGAATGAACTTTATGATATGGCAGTGATTTCACTAGTCTTCGGAAACTGCAGTTCCGTAGAACTCAGAACTTCGACACTGGGTCTCTTCTTATTAAAAGCAGGTCCCTATTTAAAATAAAAATTCTATACCACTTTATCTATCTATTAATATGGCATTCATATAACAAATCTATCACAATCTATTGATATATAAAACAAAAAATTACAAAATCAAAAAAGGAATTATATTTGGACAGTCAAAACTTTTAATTAAAACTGCTTAAACAACCAATCGCTTCAAGGAAAGGCAACAACGTAATTTGATACTCATTTTAATTTTCACTTTTAATAAAAAGATTTCTTTTATATACATCAGGATACATAATCTTTTTATATACATCTACAGCTTGGTTATAATTTTGTGTACATAAATCTACTAGGGTACTGCTTAGTTTTATTCTACGCTGGAAAATTGCATGCCTCAGAGAATGCATCATAACTTATTTTGCACCCCATCAATGATTTTTTGGCGCATTTGATGCCTTATAGCTCATAAACAGAATCACTGGTATAGATAAAGTAACTCAGATAGCTGTTTCAATTAAAATGGTTTTTGACACTTTTTATTTAAAAATACCAAAAAACTACATCAAATATATTAATCAGGAGCGCAATCTTTACAGAGCATCCATGGTGCAACAGAACACTTAAGAAACCTAATCTTTTTAATTGGATCTAAATGAGAAAATTCCTCAATTTCTATTTGTTTCATTACAAATCTGGAATATTTCGTTTAAAGTACTCATAATCACATCTTAAACTCATATATGAAGCAATATAACTTACCCTAAGTAATAAGCTTTCTTAGTCTCACAGAAATCACTGACTCCAACATGAGGTAACATTTCCTTCTGCAAAATTTCTCTTGCATACTTAATACGCTTTTCCTTTGTGACACCTGGACGAGCACCACGAGAACCTATAAAGTTCAGTGCCACATTCTGTTCTTGAATGACAAAAGCTTCATCCAAAGATGGTTTAACCTTATTAAAAAAAAAAAATATTGTAAAATTAAATAAAAAAATTGGCAGTGATTAAAAAAATGCAGTAAAGGGCAACAACAAAGTTAACAATGCTGGTTGTAACCATATTTTTTTGTTACTTCCTAAAGACTCACATTTCATAGAACTTTTGAAATTTTCAGAAAAATATGAGCTAATGCAAAATACTGAATACACAATCGAAACATTTCTAATGCCATTAACATAAATAAATTTTACCATTTCCATCATTTCCTGATCTTCAAAGTCATAGATAATATGCTCCAGAATGTCTCGATCAGCTACAAATCCCAAAGCTCTGAACACAATCATGATGGGGATTTCTTGCTTAATGTATGGCAATATAGCAATTATTCTCTGTCCAATAGCGCTCTTACGCACACCCTGAAAAACAATTGATATGTGTTGTAGGGAGGGAAGCTTCTATAACGGAGAATTCGTTTCAGAAGATATTCATCTTACCTGCCCCCCTCTGGCAAGCATGTTTACCCATAATGTGCTGGTGGGACGAGACGAGTGCTCTAAACAAGACCGGCATTCTGATTTATAGGCGTACTTAGAATCCTTCATTTGAAAGACGTACACAGAGTTGGTTGCCATTTTTTCTTGTGCAATCAAAACCTAAAAAAAATAGAAGATATTTTTTGAAAAAAGAGAAAAACGGTTAATGGAGCTTTTACCTGAATTATATTAATAGATTTTTTCTTACCTTTTCTGATCCATTAATTATGAAATAGCCACCAGGATCTAAAGGACACTCATTCAACTCTGTCAAATCTCTATCGGTGAGGCCATTTAAAAGACAGTAGGTAGATCTTAACATGATAGGAATTTTTCCAATAAAGCTCTTTTGAAGTTGAGTTTCTACTGGCTCCTCACCTTCTTTAATGACAGTCTTTGTGATATCCACATAAAGTGGAGCAGAATAACTAGATAAGGAGGTTGAATATAATACACGGTCTAATAATGATGTTTCAATTGCAAAAGGCATAAATTCAATAACAAATAAATTACGATACAACAAATAAAATGCGGCTTGTTTGTAAACAATTAAAAACCAGAAGAATCAGTATTTTGGATTTTTTTCTATACAGGAGGGAAGTAACTGTAGGTTTCAAGCCATCTATCTATATATATGTATTATGGTGCTCCTCAGTTATATACTGTTTTCAAAGGTTAAAATTTTGCTGCTCTCATCCTTTAATCTTGTTACAAAAAAAAAAAAAAAAAAAAAAAAAAAAAAATTACAAAGCAACCCTCAGCCTTTCTGAAGTTGAATCACTTATTGCAAAATATAAATTACTATGTTTTTTTCTTCAACAACACAAACATTTTTAAAAGAGAACCACAATAAACAATTAATATCGAATCAAAATTTATGAAATAAGAAAAAAGAACATTTTCTTTCCTAAAAATGGTTTAGCATCTTAGACGACTGCTAAACACACAGACAATATGCTAAATAAAGTACTTTTAATTACCATCTTTTGTGATAATATTTGTATTCTTATATTAGTTATTTGAAACATTATTTCGCTTACTATTGCTTAAATTTTTTCATTCCATTTTTGTAGTTAAAATTGTCAAGGAGATTTATACGCACTTTAACACAGTTAAAAACTTGTTAAACTTTTAAAATGACATTTTCGTTTTTAAGTTTAATTTATTAATTTTCCTATTAAACTAGTTGCATTAATAGAAAAAAAAAGAATTTTTAAAATTTATAAAAAGTTGAAAACTTTAAAAACCTATAAAATACTTTTTTAACTCGAAAAACCAGGATTTTTGAAAAAATAAAGGAGTTTTACGTTAAGTACACAATGAAAAATATTTAAGGTGAATTTCAAAGATTTGCTGGCATAAGTGATAATCTGAAAAACTTCAAGGCACATAAAATAGATTTTTTCACAAATTAGTTTCACATTCTTAGCTTTGACAGAAACAAATCATTACTTCCAGGTGGCGTTTCCTTCCTACCCAATTATTTGCATGTTTTTTTTTAAAGATATTTAAAACAAGTTTCCAATATAGCTATGACTTTATAAGTTTAAAGATTATAAGTAAGAACTTTCTAATAGCAATTTATTTTTGTAAAATTGATAAAAATTAAAAATAAATTTAATGATTATTCAGATGAAAAGCATCTTTTCTCCCCTTGAATCATGGAAATTGTATCGTGATATGATCATTCATATCAAGTTATATGGGGAGCTCTTTTTTCCCCCTTTGAGTCGTGCATTATAATGAATTCCTTAAGCTTCAAGCAAAGAGGGTATAACTTTCCTTTAGAAAATATGAATTGTAAATAAAGTATATAACTAGGTTTTATCTTACGTCAAATTTCTCAGCCTAGCTTCATTGGGCATCATAGGACTAGGAGCACCATCCTTCTCCCAATGTGTTGGTTTGGATAAATAGATCTGTTCAAATTTAACCAAGTATCGAGGCTAAAATAAAAAAAGCCAAGAAAGTTACATCTACATTTAATAAAAGAAATAATGTATGAGACACAAATGATATCTGACTTCTGAAATGCAAGATTGGAAAATGATTTAAAAATTTTTAGAATTATATTTTATTAGTTATATTTTACTTTTCCTTATTTCAGGCTGGAAGTTAGTCTTATGAAGTAATCAAAAAATTATAAGAATTATAAAGCTTGTTTTCTCGAAAATAATTATATGAAAAATTAATTATTTTAATTTTTTTTTAAATTGAACAATTTTATAAGTTGTATGCATAATTTGACTTCCAAACTTTTTCTCTCTCTTTTAAGTCTCAAAAATGAATCAGAATTTGAAAATGATCTAAAGCTTAGTAACTTATTTTTAATTGGTATGAATGACTACTAAAAATAATAAAATTCACAAAATTTATACACTCATGCATACAGAGTTACAAATTTAAATAAATGTGTTCAGCGATTTCATTCTTTGCCATAGTGCACCAAATATATTAAAAGCTAAAAAGATGCAAAAAATAAGTTATGACACAACCCATGGGTAGCCTAATTTTTCTGGAGTTGAGACAAAAAATATTACAATAGCAGATTTATGCCAGTAAAATTATATCAAAACTATCAAGGGAAGAGTAGGGCAAGACCAGATAGTGGGTTAACATTGGGTATCACAACTGTTAAATTAATTCTGTTTTACAGGAGACGAACTTTGAATTAGACTTTACTAGTTAAAATGAAAGACCTAGCATACTGGCGTGTTGCTGTTGATTAATTGAGGAGTCCGAGTAGATAAGTTTGCTTTCCTACACCAACTCTGATGTTTTTAAACCAGCCATATTTATCGGCTCACACTTATAAAAATTATTTTGAGTCCAGCTTATACCATTAAAGATTCATTTCCTAACATACAATAAGAGTTTAGTCTAATAGTTGCACTTTGATAACTTCTGCTCTGAAGGTAGCTACAAGGTCTAGCCAACCCTCACCTGATTTGTGTTTGCTAGGAAGCTTTTGCGTTTGCTTGCAGTGCAGCAGAGGAAGAATATAAATATGTTCAACACTGAACAGAGATTTTACAGGCTACAGGACAAAATTTATTATGGGCCGTTTCCTCAAAGCACAAATAGCCTTAAATGAATATTTTGAAAAAAAAAACCTGATAGTTTCTAAGCTGTACAGTTTAGCCTCAACAGGTCCTTAATTCTTATCTACTCAGTCTTTATCCACCTTCTTTCATACACATATAATGTTTTTTTTTCCTTTATAATTTATAGCTGAAAGAAAAAATTATAACTTTGAGCATCAAATTACATTGCTGCTCTTCTTTGATGCAGATCACTTCTAATTAAAAACATTGATAGCTCGAATCTATAATTTTTTTTTTTTTAAATTTGTCACCCCTCATGTTTACTTTATTTTCTATTTTTGCCATTCAAACTATCATCTAGCCTTACTTGATAGATTGACATGCTTATGTCCATAGTTTACGAACGTTCATCCAATTTTGCAGATAGGACTGGAATGTAATGAAAAGAGGGCACAAATCCACTATACTGTGACTTATACAACAATATTATACTTACAGTGTAAGGATACTTTCAATACAGAAAAATAAAAGAGAACTAAGATGTCTTCAGTATAACAGAACTCATGCTTATCATAAAATAAAATCTTGCTAAGAAACCTCAAGGTTCATTGACTAATTTCTATTGTTATTTAAGAAAAAAGAGCATTACTTAAGTAAAACATTGATAAAAACAAATTGACTCACTGGAGTTTCTACTTCTCCACTTGTATGTTGCGCTTCAGCTTGCAAATCTATCTGAGGGGTGTCCTCGACAATCCTCTGCACAGACATTTGGATGAACTCATCAAAGGAGTCCAGCTGTTGACGCACCAGACCTTTCTCATCAAAATAGGCACTGATCACAATCCAGCAGGCTTCCTGCCATAAATCGGCAGTTATTTCTTCTGACTCATCTTCATCAAAGTTTTCTGAAGAAAATTTTTTATTTTAAAAATAAATTTATACAAAAAATTTGTTTGCAATTCGGTCTATAGCTTAAGAAAACAACTGCAGATTGAATCTTAAATTCATAATTTTAAAATTGTAATAGTTAATTATTCATTTTTTTTATTTTTATAATTGTTAAAAGAAAAGAAAAATTATTTTTCCGTAGCACAGACAAAAGAAACAACAAGGACAAAGATTCAGAGTGTATTCATTTTAAATTCAAACATATGCTTCAGCTTAACAACATATGATAATTTTAATAAATCAAAATATTAAAATTCACTTCTTTAATATTCAAAGCATTTTAATCTATCTAAAGTATCAGTTTATTTAATTGCTTCTGCCTCTTTTCTATTTGTAGTAAATTACCCTTTTTTCTTATCCAGGATTGTATGGATTGCTTATTTTTATTCATTAAAAAATTTAAAGCACAAAATATAGAAGTAAAGAAAATATAGATATTTCATTGTATGTAGTTTGTATTTCATTTTATTATAAAATATAACCTCTCGAAAAAACCCACCTAGTATCATGCTATTATAAATTATATTACTCCTGTTATAAATTGTCATGAGAACCGTCTTTACAAAAATTATAATCATGATTTATAGATAATGCTCAGTGAATTTTTTTTTTCTAACAGCAGGTGCTGAACTTCAGGAAGCCAGAACTGTTGCTCATTTATCACTACTCGTAGAGCACCTGTGAACCTAAGTCATGGAGGCAAGCAACATTACTCACACCACAGACCCTTTCCACATTCACTCAGAGAGAAACATCTATACCCTGAGCGGGATTCAAATCCGGAATTATTGGCTTCGCATTAAGGTGTGCAGACTGTTCAGGGACCAACTCGAAAGGTATAACTTGTAGCCACCCCCGGGGCAAACATCTACATGCTTTTTTAGAAAAATGTGCAAGTTTGAAATTCATTTAACACCTTAGCGTATGTAGATTGTACGACATTTAACGGTACAAAAATACTTCTACTCCTCTATATCATGATTGCATATAGATTATTGAGTGATTCATCCTTCATGACCCACATTATCACAGATAAAATGAGCTTTTCACACACTAGTGACCCAAGATCACATAGACGTAATCTCATTTCATTACTTTACTACCATCTCACATTCTCTTTAGTAGGTATATTCTAGAAGTATGAGGGCCGGGGTAACATTTCTTTCTCACTCTTACAGTCCAAAAAAAGTTAAACTAATCCCTGAATCACTAAATAAAAAGTTTAGGCAAAGACAACCAAGTTTTTCACTTTGATGCCAGTGTCTAAATTTTCTAATTTTACGTCAGAGAATTAACCAGATTAATTTAAACTACTCAGAAATTAAATTTAACAAACACATTAAATAAACGAGTATATTTTCGAATAGTGATCTGTTGCGCCAACTACAATCACCACGGCGTTGAATTATGGAATATTTCCGTATAGGGTGTGTTGCGTTAACTACAAATGCCAAGGTGCAAAACGGATTTCAAACTTGCATATTTTTTTAAAAATATGTAGAGGTTTGACCGGGGGTGACTAAGAGTTGGACTTCTGTGATGTTTTTAATTATTAATTTCCTGGGGCCAATATCAAGAATTGACGATTATTCGGTGTTAGTTCCAAACCGTGATCGGTTGCGTTAATAGCAGCAGATTATGATACGGAAATCTTCCCGAATAAACAAAAAATTCCGCAACAAGTTTTAAAGTTATTTAGATGAAGCAATGGTAAAAAAAAAATCACTGCTCCATTCTATCAATAAGAATGTACAAAAATGCTAACCATCTTCAGCCTCATACATGACTAGCTTCAGAATTAATTCAAAACCTTATCAAGTTACAAATATTTAATCAACAGGCAAATAAATAGATATATATTTATTTATTATTAAATTACAAACACCACTTAGAAACTCCACGCACTCTACTAACGCTAATCTCACTAGAACTGACTTGTTGTGACAGTTAAAATCTCGATTACAGTTAAGTATTGTTAATTTTGCTATTTATCTTTGGTGCCCTTTTTTAAAATAAATACATATGAAAAAATTCATAATAAAGAAGATTAAGGCATAATTTAAAACCCAAAAAAGAAAATTTCACTCCTTTTTTATTTTTGCATATTTAATTTTTTTTTTAGTTTTATTTTTAGGCATCGCTGATGTCGAGGATCCAAAACCGAAAATAGCTGCACGATCAGCTGCTAAGCTTTATCTGTTTACGTTTGGAAATCGGCTTGAGGAAACGTTCGAAAAACAAGAATAATTTTAAAATTGGGGTTATTCCTAATTTATAAGATCAGCATATGTTGAAGCTTATTTAATTGCTTCATTTTTTGAGTATTTTAGCTTAAGAGTTTCTCTGATGAAACTTATTTTTACTTGCCCGTCTTTATCCAAGAAATACAATAACGACATTGATTTTTCATAGCAAAATTCCTGTATTTCGTAATAATTTTAAGCTCCTTATTTGTTCAGATTAATGTCCAATCAATATTTTACGCAATTGCAATTTGTCCGAGATTTAACTAGGCTGTGTTTTACGTTAAAAGTATTTTATAAAATAGAATTGTGGTAATAAAAAGTATATCCATAATTAAAAACTTGCCTCGTTGTTTATATAATAATTTGTTGAATTTTTGCACTGGATACTTTTTAGAGTGGATAGATTTGTTCAGAATTGATTGAATGTATTTTAAGTAAAATGATGTTTTTAGTCTGAAAATAAAAAAAATGGAAGCCTCGGAATTATGGCACATAACCCCGGATCCAGTATTATTGTATATTTTTTCTCATTTAAGTGCAAAAGATCTGTTGAATGTGAGGAAAACTTGCAAGAATTGGCATCGTCTCGCCAATGATGAACTGTTGTGGAAGAGACTTTTGCACAATGACTTTAAAATTGACAAGAATATTCCAATAGCACCTGGTAAGTATTCTTGGTTCAATGAATACAAGAGACTGAAGTATCACACACCAACACATCAGACTGAAGTGCTGGTTGAACACACTCATCAGGTGCTTCATGTCAGCTTTTCACACAATGGAGAGATGTTTGCAAGCAGCTCTAAGGATGGTTATATTAAGGTAATGAAATTATTTCCCTCTTTGTTTGTGGTCAATATTATTGATAATCCAGACATGATTTAGAAATTCAAGGGCTCTAGGCACAGAGCTTTCGGAGAGGAGTGGACTCCACTGGTTGTAACTCAACTAGGTGCCACAATTTCGTAACATTACAAAGGTCTTTACTGGCTTTTAAATCCAATAAATGATGTTTCCAGTCACGAAATATTCTGTCCTACATTTTATACATAATCAGAATTTGAATGGGAAAAAACATATCATAAATATTTCGAAACAAAAATTTTTTTTTTACTTTGGACCCTAGTTAGGATTGAAAAAGTGATGATTATTTTATGGTAAAAAATCTAATTTGGCAGTTTTATTTTACATGAGAAAAAAGTGCCTTTTTTCTCCCTTGAAAATGCCATTTTGTAGAAAAAAATGCCTTTTTTATTGAAGGCATCCTGCTCCTTTTCAAAAGAAATGTAAACATGTGAGTTTAAGGGATATTTTAAATTATTCAAAGAAGTAATTTTTTAAATTTGGGGAGGAGAGTATTTTTCTGTAAAATAATCATATTTTCAATGTTTACTTTTGTAATCATAAAAAATAAGAAACAAAGTTGCAGATTTATAATCCCTGGTTTAATTGAATGGGGTGAGAATTTTCATAAATTATTTATGAAAATCTTGCCTGATTGCATAAAATAACAAATAAGATAAAGTTTGGTTTTACTGAAACTGTAATTTTTAATCTTTTTTAGGAAATGAGAAATTCGACAAAATATTTTTTGGTCGGATAATTTTTTTAAGTGATTTTATTATGTATTTCTTTTAACTGAATGAAAGAAAATTAGAGGAATTTGTATTATTCTAAGGAAAAAGACAAGTATTTAAGGATGAAACGGAATAATTTGTGCAGATGGATTAAACCAGGGCTTGAAATTTCAGTTTGAAAGGTACTAGTTAGACTGAAGTTTTTGCTCATCTATTTTTCAAATATTTACAGATTTAGTATAAAGAAGTTTTTGAGGATTAAAATTAGAAAAGAATGTAGAAAGTTAAAACGTTATTGTGATAGGTTTAAAAAACAGTGAGTTCATGTAAATCGAATGTAAACCAGAAAGTTTCAAATGATTAGTTAAAAAAATCAAAATACAAACAAATTAGGTAGATTATGTAATCTTAAGTAATCCAATCCTGTCATAATTTCCACACATTTTGATATTTTGAAAAAAATTCAGCATTTGAAACTTATGGTTTATTCTTGCATTACATTATCTCACATTTCTTTTGCTTAAATTAATAATTACTAATTCATGTGAAACAGAATTTATCATGAAAAGTTTCCCCCATCCTATAGCGTGCACTTTATATTTATTTACCACTGCCTTTTGTGCTAAATACCATTTGTCAGTTGCAGCTCTATGGTCAAACTCTATTATAGCATTTCTGAAGAAACATAGAAATTTTCTGCAGTAGGGAACCGATTATCCGGAACGGTCGGGACCATCGCTATTCCGGATAACTGATTTTTCCGATTTTCTGAATCGCTACAAAAAGCCATTTTTTTATTGTTAAACCCAACTTAAAAAAAAAATTTGGAAATAATCTTAAAAATAAGAAAAAAACGATGAAGTAATACACTAATGATTATTTCCAAAATGATGGTAAGGTAAACATCTTTAAAAAAAGAAAGAAAAATCGCGAAATCTTACGAGGAAAAAAAAAATTTTTTTTTTTTAAATGGCGAGAAAATTTATCGAATTTCGTTCCGGTTTTTTGGTTTTCCGGTTTTCTGATTTCCGGATAACGGGTTCTGTGCTGTATTTATAGAAATTCTGAGCAGATCTTCTTAGGGAATTTAGAATCCTGAGACCCAATCAAGTCTATTGTAAAAATCTGATGTAATTATGATAGTTTGATTTGAAATGCAATATTTCGCAAGACAAAACTTACTTGCCCGATTTAAATATTCAACCACCACTCGCAAGCTGGCGAGTAAAAATTTTAACTCTGAATTAAATGCTGCAATTTTGGTGTAAAAATGAATTAAATTACAAGGAATTTGAAATTTCTTTTCTCTTTGATGATGTAGTTTCAAAGTAATGGATGTTAATCTTGAAGAAAATTATTCTCTTTTGTTTTATAAATCTGAATCTAAGTCTCCAAAAATTAAATTCTTGTCTTCAACATATTTTTCTTCTTCGAACTAAAATTAGGTTTCTATGTATTGTGTCTTATCTAAGATAATTTAAAATGACCAGAATCTTTTAATATCCAAGTTAAAGAAAAAGTCATAGAAAGTATAAAAAATTGCTAGATCAAGAGAGGAATAAAAACAGAAAATACTATGAGCAATTGTTCAGGAGAACAAATGTTTGTAACTTGAGGTACTTGCTACGTTTTTCATTTCACTTCACTTTTGAGCTCTTTAGAATGAAAGTGTTTAGTTTCTTTTTGTTCAAAGTTTAATTATCTAGTACTTGGAAATAGACTATCAGATTATTGGAGTTAATATGGACTTGGACTTAGACCAACTTAAATAACTGAAAAGCTTTGTTAAAGCTAAAATCTGAAATAAAATTTTTCAACAAACGCATGTTGTGGGCGACCAGCTACTGCTCGTCTTATCACTGGCAAGTATTCTCCATTTTACCTTATGTTCCTACTTTAAAACCGCAAGATATTCAGACTATTTTTTTTTTTTTTGAACTATTAATACAAGGGTTGTCTTTCCGAGCTTTCATCAAATTGTTAAGTTTGTTTCGTACTGAAGACACATTTTTTTTATTTTTGTAAAAAGATTTCTTGGTACTTTCAATATTTTTTGAAATAAATAAAGTAATATTTGTTTAAAAACAAAAGTTTAAAACGTAATTGTGATATATAATATCTCTCCTAAGAAAAATTCCAGAAGTGACCTTTATTGTGTCATACCTGATGAATGAAAATATCGTAATTAATGTGATATTTCAGGTGTGGAATGCTACCTACCCGGCAACAGTTTGTCACAGTACGGATATGAAGTCTTTCAGTTGGAACTACACACAGTTTTCTCAGTTCAATGAAACAGACACTCTTCTCTTAGTATCTGGTGTTCATTTTGGTGCTCACACAGCATCAGGAGAGATTGCAGTATTCAATCTTCAAAGTAAGTTGTTTGCTATAATAATACCAATAAAAAGAGTGCAAATGATCCCCAAATGTAACACTTTTAAATAAAGTCATAACGATTGTTTAAAAATATTTAATCTTTTTCTTTCAAATTTTTTAAAATTATTCATACATATTGGGATAATTTTTTCATTTGATAATTTTTTTCCCCATTCAGCAGCATAAGCAATTTTATAGCACATAATTTATGTTTTTCTAGACTGAGAAAATAAGATATTATTTTCAAATACAGTAGAAAGTCCCACATCTAGACTGGTTTGTATATATTTTCAGGAAACCTCAATTTTCTAAAACCTTTTTTAACAATCACTAAACAGCTTTTTTTTTTCGAAAAAATATTCCATTTTTAAACGTTTATTTTGTTCAAAATGTTACAAATGGAAAATTTTATTTTTGCTTGATGCATTAACCATTTATTCTGTCTTTTCAATTAGCACACTTAGGAATTATTGAAAAGACAAGAGCAGTTGAAGAAAAACAAACTTCAGTTGTTAACAATAAATATTTATGCAGCTGAATAAGGGATTGAAAAAATAAACACCCATTAACAGCTTCTTTTTTCTTTCATTCAAAAATCTATGGTAAATGATAAATCAGGGTTGGGTTTTTGCCGTCAATAACTGGTTTTTGACATGACAGTGGTAAAAACTGTCAAAGCCTACTGTTTTCTTTAATTTATGGCATATAGCGGACAATATATTATTTTGACATAATTGCCTTCATAAATAAATGTTGTAAATGATTGCTATTGATTTTGCAACTATATGCATGTATTCTTATAGAAGGATATACATTCATACAGAAATATTGAAACTCTAAAAGGATTTCCCAGGCTTTTTCATGTCTCATTTCTGTGTAAAATATTGAAAGCAGAATTGATAAGAAAAGTTTATTTTATGAGGCTTTCTTTTTATGTGTACATGTGTTTCTCATAGCAAGATTTTAAGAATGAAAGTAATCAATCTTGACATTCTTCAGTAATGTAATATGCCAAACAAAATGATACTTGGAAATGTTGAAATTGTTTTTAGTATCCTAATATTTTACTTCAAATAGTATGTTTTGATATACTCATGTTGGGAAAATGCAAGAATCTGTTCTTAAATAATTTTTAACAACTTTTTTTCTAGTTTTATTGCCCAAAAATGAATTAATTTTAAATTATAAGCAGTTAAACTCAAATAAAAATGCAGTTTTAACAAAACTATGTTTTTTTTTTACAGTTTGACGTTTTTGACAAAGAGGTTTTTGACATGACGGTAAAAACCGTCATGTGTCAAAAGCTTGCCAACCCTGTGATAAATATGTTTCACATTTTAATAATATTTTTTTCTTTTTATTAAATGGGGTCAATTTTCCTTTCCAATTTAAAATTTGTTTTTTCATCTGAATATTTGTAACTCCTAATTCTTCTCTACAAATAGAATTCAAAGAGGAAATCTGCATTCATGGAAGAGAAAATGAAGCATATACTCTGCTTACTTTTTCATTATTTATTTCATTTTATTAGTGACTTGTAGATTATTATGCTAAACACACTTTCGTTAATTAAAAGTCATTTAATAAATAACAAGATGTCATAAAGTAAAAATTAATATTATCAATTATTTTTCATTTTTTATTGAACAACACAGGCTTTGATGTTTCTTTGCCTTAAAGCTTATCTCTTTGAAAATCTATTTTCCAGACTTCAGAAAGTCCCGACAGAAATATAGAATTTATAGTTGCAATATTATTTACTGTCATAATATTTATTGAAAGATAGGAAATTTTAGTTGAAAACTTCAAGCTTATTTTGTATAGTGCTATATTTCTGTTTTATTAATTTTTATATTTACCGAAAAATGTTTACCTTTTCTAGATTTAGTATTACATTCTTACTAGATTTATAATTTTTTTTTTTAAATCTTAAAATAGTTTAAACCTCAAAAATTGAACTATCTTGTTTTTGAATAAAACCCTTAATCATGCAAAATATGATGTTATAAAAGAGGGGAGAACAAGACAAATTTATTTTAAAAATAACAGAGTTTATAAAAGTTTGACCATGGTGAAATTTAGGATTTTTGAAATACAATTATTTTCAATCATTTATTTCTGTAGCATTTTGTTTTTTATACTTATTCATATTTATATTTGATTAAAATCATTGACATTGCTTTTTCAAATAGCATTTTCCTTCTTTTTAAATTCCAGGGCTGCCATAGGAGACTAAAGAGGCGACTAAAACGACTATTTTAAAGCAATAGCAACTATGGCGACTATTTTAGAAGAAATATGAGTAAAAACAACTAATTTGCAATGAGTTGCTTAAAATCGGCTACTTTTTTAAGCCAAAACGACTAAAATGAAGAATAGCTTCATGAGTTTCCCCCTTCCCCCACTTTTTTTGCCGCTCTTTCGTTTGATCCTAACTTTATTATTTCTCACTGTTTGATGTCAAAAGCATGACAGGCATATTTAACCAATCAAACTGATGGAATTGGTATTCGCTCTACGTGAATGCTCCTCCTGCTTCAGAACGCTAATGTAATATCTTTGAGGATTACGTTTTTTCCCCTCTTTTAATTTGAACGAAGTAGCAAAATTAAAAAAATTGTCTTTAATTACTCCAAATGTGTTGTTAATTTTTTTAGAGCTATTTAGAATAGAAAAAAAGGTATATGGTGATATTCGTTTCGTCGAGTTGTGATCATAATTTTTTTGATAGCATTAAAATTTGGAAATGTGTCAGTTATGAAAAATAAACAAAATAAAACGGAATTAAATTGCAATATTTCTTTTTTTTTTAAATATCTAAACTAAGCAGCTGCAAATTAGAACTGAGAAAGGAAATTCAAGTTTCAAATTCAACTGTTCTGTAACAGATAAAAATAAAACTACCTGTTTTTATGCGTAGTGTGAAAGAATATATTGTTTGCAAATCCTCAAATAAATGTACATTTTTTATAAAATATGAGTATCTAACTGCATGTTATTTGAATTTTATGCTATTACAGCACAAGTAATTAAAATTATATTCGAAGAGGATATGATGTTAGCAACTATTTTATATATCTTGGAGACTATTTAGGAGACTTTTTTTTCATATATGATGCAACTAAAGCAACTATTTTTCTTGTTTTCATCCAGTGGCAGCCCTGAAATTCCGACCTCAATATAGTGGCGTAATCTGTGTTTTATGGTTTGTGGTTGATGAAATTTAACATAAGATATTGTGTAGAATAAATATTAGTATAAAAACTCTTGAAAATTTTTCTGCTGTATTTATTTTTCTACTTCTGAAAAACTTATCTGAGCAAAATTGTTGAAATTTCTTATTTTTTTCGATATTTTATTATTTAATCTTAAATGACTATTTCTTTTAGGAAATTTTACTCTCCAGTGTCGTGTATTGAATAAGCCATATGATATTTTTGGTACCTGGTACACAGATGAATATCTGCTGTCTGGGAGACTTCATTTTCTTGGACATTTAGTTTCTTGTTCAGCATTGTGGTTAAACAAGGCATGGCAGGAATCTGAATCTGAAAAAAAGCCCATTGTGAAGCGTCTGTTTAAGTTTTACAACAGAAAAGCCAGCTCAATACGTACTATTACTGTGGCTAACTGTCACATGTCAGATTTCAAACTTGACAGCATTAAAGAACCCCACTCATCTTCTGAAACTGTTACACACGGAAACCCTGTGTCCAGAGATGCTGTGGCAGCTAATAACTGGTCTCGTGTGAGAGGGCGGACACTAGAACTGGCCAAAGGTTCTTTTCCCCAGGATATTAAGGTAAATGAATGATTTTTTGTTGACTGAAGTTTAAATACTGTATTGTGACTGGGTTTGTAACACTCATACTACCAGTCGTAATGCTCTGTCCTCCTTTCTAGTCTCTTATATAACGGTCGCTGATCAGTAGACGCAAATTTTTTCAACAGAGACAATTTCTCCAAGGACCAGGACTCTCCAAAGCCTAAAATTCCTTAAAGGAAGGCAAATACTTTTTAATTTGTTAAATTTTTCTTTATATTTATGTATGTTAGCAAAATTCTACAATTTAAGTCAAAGTGTTCTTCACATTTAGCTTAGATTAAGAAAAATATAAAACTACTTACATTTGGTTTTTAGTTCGAATAAGCATTGACAAAAATTTGAAATTAACTTTAATTATATAAATTGATACTTGCAAAAATTGAATCAATGGTAAAATTTAACCTTGCTACTATAAATTCTTTGTTTAGCCTTGATTCTACTTATCTTACTTTGACAGAAGCAGAAGGAAAAATGCCTTGTAATTTGTACTCCTTTCATCTCTTATTTTGAGTTTCTTAAAAAAATATTATTTTGTATTTGGCATTATTAACTTTATTAGTAATGTCTGTAAGTTTCTTCATAAATTATTATTACATCTTTCAAAATATGTATATACAGTGCCCGCCGCTAATAAAATCACCGGATAATAAAATCAGCCGCTTTATAAAATCAAATCGGCAAGACCTGAATCGTTACAATATTAATACATGTTAAAAACATCCTTTAATAAAATCAACACCGCCGCTTTTTAAAATCAAAATTTTGACTACATAATAAATCAAAAGTGCGATATTTTAGCTTTTTTTGTTCTTATTTATAAAATTTTAATTTTTCGAAGTTTAAAGATTTTTTTAGAAGAAGCAACAGTTACTCACAAACCTCTAAAACAGGTGTGGTTAGCACTTTCCTGTGATATACATAGTGTAAGAGTTAAGGAAAAATGTGGGTGGTAAGCGGCGAGTTCGCAGAAATCAATTTAACAGTGTCAATTCCTTGACTTGAATGAAGTTTGGAGAAACCCATCTCACTCAACAGGGGATCGAAGGGGTTGAATTCTTATCTTACTTTTTATTGAATGTTCAAAAATGCACGCGAACGAAGAATTCCAATTTCCCGTGGAATTTTATTTCACAAAGCACAGGATTTTGCTAACTTATTTGGTGATTCTGATTTTAAAGCTACAGATGGGTGGCTAACCCGATGGAAAGAACGCAACAACATTGTCTATCGTAAATTGCATGGTGAAAAGCAAGATGCTGATTTTAGCTCTGCCGCTGATTGGGTAAACAACGTGTGGCCAACACTCATCAAAGACTATAAACCAGAGCAAATTTTCAACACAGATGAAACAGGATTATTTTTCCGAGCACTTCCTGAACACACACTGCTGTTTAAAAATGAATCGACTGGTGGATGTAAAAAAATGAAGGAAAGACTAACCGTGCTGCTAACATGCAACATGACAGGAACTGTGAAAAAAAATCCTTTAGTGATAGGAAAGAGTTTAAAACCTCGATGTTTTAAAGGAGTAAAACACCTGCCCACCAGTTATGCCAACAGCTATAACGCATGGATGACATCCAGCATCTTCACAAAATTTCTTCCTGAATGGGACAAGGAGCTGAAAAATGAAAAGGTCATCTTACTTTTAGACAATTGTTCTGCGCACCCTGCTGATGAGGACTTGAGTTTGAAAAACATTAAATTAGTGTTTTTGCCACCCAACACTACAGCTATTATTCAACCCCTTGATCAGGGAATCATAAGATCATTCAAGTTTCATTACAGAAAAATGGTTGTTCAAAAAATCATTAGTGACATAGACTGTGACAGCTCTTCGGAACTCTTGACTGCAAACAAACTATCGAAATCCTTTACGATTTTGGAATCAATGCATTTGATTCGTAACTCATGGGACATTGTTTCAACCCAAACAATATCAAATTGCTTTAAAAAGTGTGGATTAAGCACTGGTGATGGAGCTGATAACTGTTTCGAAGAAATGCTCAGCAATGAAGAAAATGAAATGGACGAGAATTTTTCACGTTACGTAGCTATTGACGATCACCTACAAACATCAGGAGAAAAATCTGATTCTGAAATTGTTACTGACATCAAAAATTGCAAAGTTATTTCCAATCAAGAAATGGAGGAATCAGACTCAGAAGATGAAATAAACTCATCAGTGCCATCTTCAACGGAAGTCAGAAAAGCACTTAATGTATTGCGGCAAGCTTTAGAACGAAGAGGAGGAAATATCGAAAACTATAAAAACTTCTATAAACTCTCAAATGATGTTGAAAAGTTAATTTTAAATAGTGCAACTCAAGCAACCATTGATCGGTTTTTTGCAAAAGTTTTGTAAATTTAATCTTATATAGGGTTTTACTTTATTAAAATAATTAAATTAGTTGAATAAAGCATTAATGTTGTCATTATTTCAGCTTTTGAAGTGTGTGCATTTAGAATTTTAAAAATGGGATTTTTTTTCTTCAAATGCTGAATCGCCTCTTAATAAAATCAGCCGCTTAATAAAATCAAAAGAGCATAAAACGAAAGTGATTTTAATAAATGGCGGGCACTATAGTAAAATTGACCTAGAGTCTAATAATCAGTGAATCTATAGTAAAAAAAGTGTATTATTGTTGGGAGTTTTTATATTTTCTTGACAATGTGTTTTTGAAACATGCACTTGAACATAGTATTATTTCTAGGTTCACTTCACTGCTGAGAGTAAAGAGGCATGCACCATGGAAAGTCCGATAAGGTACAGTCAAGAATACCGTCGTGCTGAGGTCCAATCTGAGTCGAGTGAAGAAGAAGAGAACACTAGCTCTGACTTTGAAGACCCCCTGCTTCCATGGGATGAAGAGTGGAGTGGACTCAGTGGTAACCGTATTTTTTCTTTTCAATAGTTAAAATAGATATGGTTTCATTTATAACTTCATTATTGAATCAAAATTCATTAGTTACAGATAGATTTATTATCTTGTACATGAATTGGTACTTTATGTAATAAATAGGAATTTATTGGAGTTTTTTTTTTATAGATACTTTTTAAAGAAGGGTTATTTTTCAATAGGGGGCACCACTATGATAAAATTTAAATGCAATCAAAATGATGATATTTTATGAGAAATTTTTATTTATCCTTTTAAAATGGGATTTATGGGGTAGATTGTGGATAGTTAATTGTATTAACATTTAAGGAGATTTGTATTATCACTTTTATAGCGGATTAGAGGGTTTGTGACTGTTTTTTCTAATGGATCTTTTTTTTGTTCTGATGTTCACGAGATACGGAATGACTTTTAAGCGAGTAAACAGGTCAGTATGGATTATTTCGCCTTGCTGAAAAGAGTATAAGAGGCGTGAAGAGTGGCGGAGAAAGCAGTGCGACGGGAGTGCAGATCGTGCCCGATGGAATGTTGGGTTGAGACATCACCGCTGACGGGATCTATCATGGCTGCTAGAATTGTGTTCTGAGCCGGTATCATCGAGAAAGAGTTTAGATATAGCTGGAGTCTCGGAGTGAGTTGATCTAGGCTGAAATGCTGAAAGGTTGATGTTTGGAAAGAATCTCTGGATGCAACGACTAGGTACGCAACATTGATCGGATGAGCTGTTGTCTGGAAGAAAGTTAATCTGAAGCCTCAGAATAGTTGACTCCCGTCAACTATTGTGAGACTGAATCTTTTCAAGTGATAGACTGAATGTCGCTAAGTTTAAGGCGGTTGGCAAGAATTGAGCGTTCCTCGACTGAAAATCGAATGTTTCCCTGGTGCACTCTGTCTTACTAATGGAGGGCTTAAAGAATTGAATGGCGGGCGGAAACTCGAAGTTCTCCTACTCCACAAGTCTAGCTGCAAACCCGGTGGGCGTTCCAGAAGGTGATCTGCAAGTTCCTTTTGTATTTATAAACTCTAATTTCTTACCTTTTTAGTAACTTTTTAGAAGAGCATTTTATCCCGAATTTTAAATTATTTCTATCAGGTGTTAAGATACCTATTTTAAGATGAGCCTTGGATATTTGATTCTAATTATCGGTTGTAGGAATATAATGACCTAAAGTTTAAATGTTTTTGTAGATTTAGAATGAGCAAGTATTTTTATTTCGTAATTGTCTCTTTTAGTGTGAATTAATTGAATGTTATGCATATGAAATTTAAAAGTGCTTTTTATCGAAAAGTTTTATCTTGAGTATAACAATTTAGAAATTTAAAAGTGTATAAATTGGAAATTTTTGTACACATGAAGGCATCTGGAAATGATTGAAGTTGTGTTTGTTAAAAATTTATAGTTATAATGAAATTTAATTTTACTGGTTAAATGTTTCATGTAATTCATTAATTGTCTATTTTTGAACCTGGGTAACTGTTACCAAAATTCAATTAAAAGATCACAGCCTTGCCAAAGTTTGAAGGGTAACGGTACATTTATCTCAAACCCCAAAATATAAATCTTTTAGCAGATATTCATAATTTTTTTCATCTAACTTCTAAAAAGGCTCTATTCTGTTTTTAAAGTGATTGAAAAACATTTTAACTAATTCTCGCTTCTCATAAGATATAAATGATGCCTTGTTAGGTAGTTTCAAAAGAGAAACTTTCTTCAGAGAGCTTGATTCTAATTAAACTAAATTTTTGGTGTCTTCAGAGGAAGAGAACTGCCAACAGCAGCATTTTGGTCGAAGAAAGATGAAGTCTCGTAAACTGTCTCAGAAGAAGACCAACATTCAGCAAGAGGAAGAAGAGAGTGAGGCAGGAGATAGTTTGGAAGAGGACGGGAGTGTTGGGAAAATTCTAGACCCAAGAGAGAAATTCTTAATTTTTACCACTGGCTCTTTGACTTACACACCACACCAAATTGGATTCAAGCGGATTAAGCCCTTCAAGTAAAAATAATTCCTTATTTCTGACAATTTTTAAGATTCATTTAAATGTAATGATTTTTGCTTTTTTATTGTAAATGATTAAAGTTGAATTATTTCAACACAAAAAATTTTAATTTGTTTAAAAAAAGTCAAAGTCAACTTATATGTGAATTCGACAAAGCTTTGGATCTTTCTTTTTGATTGTTGTCAATTAGATTTCAGTTTTAAAGCTTATTGCATTTACACACGTTACATTATGCATTATTTCTCTTAAGTTAAAGTCTTCTAAAGAGAAAAAAGTACCAACGTATGAAATCACCTTTATGAATGAACTTTTTGTTCCATTTGGTTTTTGTATTAACTTTTTCAATGTTTTTATTATGACTCTGCATTAAAGAGCGTTTCTAATTATCATTATTTTTTATTGTTACTTTTTTCTAAAAATATGGCAAGGTAAAAAAGTTAAATTAAGATCCCATGCCAATAATATAGCTAAGTTTTGATTAGTCTTCAATAATGAGAAAAATTACTTATGAATAACAGGTAATAATTATTAATGATTTTAAAAAATGTTGCTATTCTGCTGCCGGATACTTAATCATTATTCGTTACATCTCGACGTATCATTCAGTAAAGCCTCATGTTCAAAGTTATTATATAATAAAAATTAACCTTCTTCTTAAATTTGTATTGCAATAAGTAAGTTGCACTGTTTTTTAATTTTTTTGTTGCAATAAAAACTGTTTTGTACATTAAAATATTTTTGTAAAGATTTGCTGAGCGAATCACAGAGACTCCCACATTGGTGCAGCGTATTGCTGAGAGGCAAGAAAGAAACCCAACTACATCTCCCAATTGGTATGATGAGCAGAGTGTCATGCATTACTTTGATAAAATCGACCATGTCATTGATTTGCATGGACACATCATTGGAATGGGACTCTCTCCTGACCACAGGTATTTTCACTCCACACTTGTCTAACTTTTATTTTTTTACAGATAAAAAATTTCCTAGAGGTCAAAAAATTTATGCCTGAATTTTTATTTTCTGGTTTTATAAATCTGATTTCTGATATTTTATCCTCAGGGTGTATGAACAATTCAAACTAACGTATTTCAAACAACATCAGGTATATATGTAAATGCCTAAAGGAATAATCCTTAGTTAGCCGACCAGGTGGCCGAGTGGTTAGCGTGCCTGACTGAGGAGCCGATGGTTGCGGGTTCGAATCCCGCTCAGGGCATGGATGTTTCTTTATCTCCCTCTGTGTTCTATGTCCTTTCTTCTGCGTGATTGAGTGAATATAACCCACCCTATAAACGGGTTTGTGGTTGTATGACGTGCACGACGCTACTCCAACGCCGTGGCTTAGCCATAGGTGCTCACTGGGTAATGATAAGAGAGTAGCAATTCTGGCTTTTCTGAGGCCTGATTGGAAAATGGGATTCTGATGGGAAAATGGACCCAAGTGCCGCCATTAACCAAGAAAAAAAAATCCTTAGTTATAGATTCTAATTTGTGACTTTCTTGGATAAATAGAGTATGTCTTAATTTTAAATAATTTGTTACGATTATTAAAACTGGTGTTAAACTAATAAATATAAATTAAAACTTCATAAGACACCATGCACAAAAAATAGTTTCAAAGGGAATGAGCTTCTCCTCATCATGCAATCTTTTTAAAAGTACAATGATCAAAAGATGGGCGGTTTGAGAAAGAATGTATATTGTAATGAAATCATGGAAAAGAAGGGAAAAAAACTTCATTTTTAACTCAAAAACTACCTGGACAGACCCCTGTTCATAAAATTATTCAAGAAAAGTTATTAAGAATATAAATTTAAAATAGCAGTTTTAGATCTCGGAATTATTATTTTAATTGTATTTGGCTAAAATAGTTTTCTTTTCTGTAATCAGAATAGCAAATACATACAGAATTCAGATTTTTGGTTTCTTTTTCTTATTCTTATGTATGATATCAAACAATTTAAGATATTAAAATTTATTTTTACTAGTTTTTACCAGGACTATAAGGGATCGTCAACAGAATGACTTGTTTTACAAAAAATTGTAAACAAAATCATTTGGAAATCACTCACTCATTACTGAATATATTTTTCAAATAAAGAGCTAAAAATGCTATTAGTGGTATAACTTCATCGAGTAAACGTAGGTTCCTTGACACTTTAGCAGTAGCACAGCTAGTGGATGGATATTCAGGTTGTTGAATTCCTCACTTGGGCTCTTTGAACATTTACTTAATCCTTGGATTGTTTTTCTAATTCTTGGAATGTTTATCTTTTTCCTAAATTGTAATTTTTTAGTATTTAACAGAAAATGTGTGCTTGAATTAAAAATGGGTCTTAATATCTAAATTTTTTTATCGATTATAAAGTTGTTTACAAGCCACAAAAAATAATCACCCTGAATAACTTTTAATCTAATGATCCGATCTTCATGTACAAAGACTCAATGTGAATGGTTGGAGGGCCTTACTATAAATATGCTAATTTATTTGTTCGAACAATATTTCAAATTTAAAATTAGACAAAAACAGTTTGCTCTTAAAAAACATTCGTTTTTCCGATGGATTTGGATTTTTGAACTTCAAAATATGGGTGGTTGCTGCAATTAAAAAAATATGATTCCAATTGGTAGAACAGTTTCTGAATTAAATTTAAAAAAATATATATATATGTTTAAATTTGTTTTTTTAAAGAACTATTTGACTAATTTTGTAAAACGTTTTTTTTTTCTTCTTGAGATTCAATTGATAAAAAAGTTATAAGCTAAATTTAAAAAAAAGTTTTACCAAATGTTGAAGCTAGCTGGATCAATGTGGAAAAATTAAATTAACAATTATGCTTGAAATGGTTGGAAAACATTTTAAAACCTAAAAGTTACATTAAGTTTTTTTTTTAAGAAAAACTATTTTTTTAATCTAAATTCACTGCATTTGCTTGTTTTACTTTTACCAATCATTAGTCATAAACAGCAAAATTTTCAATGAAGCAATTCTTGGTGGATTTCCCTCAATAGCTTTAATTATTTTGTGTTTTCTCATAGATACCTGTACGTGAACAGTAGGCCATGGCCTCAGAACTATGTGATAGATAACCCATTAAGCCCTCCACCCATAGCCCAAGAGATAGATATACATGTCATTGATCTTTGCACTCTAAAAGAAGTTGGTACTATGCTCAGATCTCATAAAGCTTACACTCCAAACGATGAATGTTTCTTCATTTTTCTGGATGTTAGTGATCAATATGTTGCTAGGTAACCTGTTTTATTTTTTATTTCAAGCATAACATAAATAATTGACAAACTACTTAGTGGATAATGCTGAAATCTTTTAACAAAAGATTTCTATTTATTTATTTTTGTCATATTGCTTTGCAATAGAAAAGTCAACGTAAGAAACAGAAAATTCAAAATTGAGATATTTGTATAGTTGGCTTTTTAGTATTTTGTTATAACTGGTTAAATATTGCAAAGCTTTTTTTTCAAAAAATAATTTTTTTTCATCAGATTCTTAAGATTTTATTTTTGTGTTGTTAGTATTAGCAAGGGAAAGAAAATAGTTGTCAAATCACTTTTCTTCAAATCTATGATGAAGCACTGTTTATTTTTCAGTTGCCCAACAGCATGCATGTCTTTTTTAATTAGTAAAAAATCAGTACACAATTTTGATTTTTTTTAGAAAAAAATATTTAAAATTTTCTAATATTGTTAAAAGAAAGTCTGAATTTTTTTTAGGTTTTAGTAGTAACTTGGAATATTATTTTAAAATTTTGTTAAGTGTAAATTTTGATAAAAGTTGTTATCAGCTAACTTAGTACTTTATAAAATGAAATAATTAGTTTTATAAAAATTTCAATGTTATTTTTATTTTGTGACGGTTAACATTTTGTAAAATGGAAGAAAAAAATTAATTGACTGAGTACTCCCTACTATCTTGGAATTTTAGTTTTTTGACATACTTCTGAGTGTTGGATAATCATAGTTTTACATAAAGTTGTCTTTGAAACTGTCTTTAAGATTTAGTCCACGTTGTGTTATATCTTCTGTTCAATTAATAAATCGTTTAAAACTATTGTTTTACTTACTCGGTATGTGTTATTCATCACATTTGAGAATTTTCACTTATGGTGAGGAGAAAAAAGTTTTTTTCAGTTAATGTATTGTTATGGTTTCAGTGGTGCTGAGGATAAACGTGGATATTTGTGGGATCGTCATTATGGAAACTGCCTGGCGAAGCTGCCTCATGCAGATGTGGTCAACTCAGTGGCTTTCAACCCTAAAGATCCTGAAATGCTGGTAACGGCCAGTGATGATTTCACCCTCAAAGTCTGGAGATCTAGAAACCGGATCAAGGAGCTGAATATTGACATGGGAGAAGACATGAGAATGTGATTTTGTTTTAGATTTAAAAATTTATTATTATTATTATTTTAGAATAGCATAAGGGCTGGTTAAGATTTTGTTTTGTTAAGCATTTAGATACATTTGCCATTTATAAACAGCTAAATAAAGTAATAGATATCTATCCTTACTGCATGAATGGACTGCAATCACATTACATAAGACCAAGTTTAATGCCTTGAAAATGCAAATTTAAAATAAACTATATACTTATATTACACAGTAAGAACTCTGATTCTTAAAAAAAAAATATGAACTTTATATTAAAAATATGATTTGTCATATTGTTACTTTTAAATCTTTTTTTTTTTTTAAATTTTATTTATACATTTATATAATTTTATTTTTTTAAATTTTATTTATATAGAGAGAACACTTACTACTCTTCATTTTTAAAGCTGATTGAGATGCCCCACATCAAAAACTTAAAGATCAGCACATGAATTTAAAAAATTCTTTTTACAGCAGATATGAACATAAATATGAACATATTTTGTCAATAATGACTTAATGGGAAGTAATTCCTAAACATTGTGTAGTTGGGCTTCCACAAATGTAACTTTGCTCAAGGTGCTTTTGGCATAGCAACTTATGGCAATCAATGTTACTGGTAAAGCATAAGCATCCCACCATTTCAGAAAGGCAAGAAAATTGATAAAACTAAGCAAAGTAGTTTCAACCTCAATGTATGTTTTTTCCCCAATATTCTGGGAATTTGTTTCTCCATTTATTTTTATTTCTGTTGTCTTATATTCTTGAATATTTAGAAAAAAAGTTACAAAAATTAAAAATAATTTAATTTTTCTGTCCTACTAAAGAATTTAATTTGACTTTAACTGTTGCATATAGTATAATCTGAATCAAAATTTCTCAACTAAGGGTAATTTCATAAATTTTTTAAAAAGGAACGAAGTCACTGTAATATGTTATAGAAATCAAAATTATGGTTCATATTTTGTAACAAACATATCAAAAAATACTCATTATGTGCAATATAGTTACATATAAATAGTATCTGATGCATGAAATGTTCATTAAGAAATTTTTTTCTTTCAATAATGGTCATCTCTCATCAGCCATTAGTCCCTTAGCTCTTTTACAAATTTGTGCAGTTGTTCCTTTCCTTTTCCCTTAATAAAGAGATGTTGAAAATTGGATAGTTGGGCAGAAAATGTAATTTTCTACTCAACAACAAGAAATGCAATTTTCTGCTTGCTGAAGAAAGAACCAGAATGTTAAAAGGGCATTCACTTTTTTGACACATTAAAGTTTATCAAATTTTGCATGAATTCTAAATGTACAATCACTTGAAACTTTCAGGAAATAAATATCAATTTCTTTTTTCAGAATTTTTGTTTGAAAATTAATAAATAAATGGCTGGTTTTAAATTAAATGAATGTGAGTACACTTACAATTTTAGAGCAGCTGTATTTATAAGCATTATTTGTAAATTGTTATGGTGAAAATATAATTGTTATTAAACACTTTATAAATAGTATGAAGTTGAGATAAAAATGTCCTAAGTAGTACTATAATTTTATATATATATAATGTTTGAGGATGTTCTTTGATGTCTATTTTGTTTTTTTAAATTGAGCTTATATGATAGAGTGTTACATTGTTATGTGTACTGAAGTTGTATCTGAATGCGATTTGTATTTCCAAATATTTTTTCTTGTTATATGCATACAATTAATACGTAAAAAAAACCCATCAGCATTTACAGAGATTGGATGTAATATTTTATATTTAAGTTTGGAAAAAATCAAAACTTAAAGGAAATATATTGGTGTTTATTATAAAATGCTATTGTGATGTTGTAATTGCCAGTGATGACAAAACTCATTGTTATTATCTAAGTTTTATAAAAAGAAAATATATCTCAGAATGTACCATTTATATGTTAATAACATTTTAAATATGCTTAATATCAAATTCAATTGGTTGTGATATATCAACTACATTATGTTTAACATAAAAGCTAGTTGTTTAATATTTACTAATTATAAATAAAGTTTCTTAATATGATTTAATATTATTGTTTGTTCAATAACAATCAGTTATTGACAGCAATTTTCAGTTTATATTTAATTTGATTTAAAGAATGAAATAATATTTTCTATGAGCTATAATGAGTTTCAAATAGCATTTGATTCCTTTAACAAGAGCAACCCTAAAGATCATTAAAATCAGTAGGAGCCTTGTTGTTGTTGTCGTACCCTATTAAGGCACTGAGGGTGCGATTGTTTTTGTTTTCCAGTGGCGCCCTCTTTGGCCAAGAATTCGACTTCTTGCCACACCAGTTTATTGAGCAGACTCTTCATAGATCTACAGATCGTAATTTTGAACCAAAGCAGAGAATGATCAATCTCCAATCTAGTACCCTCAGAGGTTTCTTTGGAAGACTTTGTGACCCAAAAGATTTAACGTGTACCGGTCACTATTAGTAGGAAGCTTAAAATGTATAATTTGGATGATATGTAATTTTTATCCCTTTGCTTTCACACAAAATTGTCCTTTTGTTTTTAAATTTATTTAATGTTTCTTTTTAAAAAACAAAGGTAATTTTTATGATTTAAATGTTTCTAATTTATAACAGTTTTTCACTTTTGATTGTTTGAAATAACAGAAATTAAGCTTCCAGGAAAAAAAAAATGGTTAGGCCAATTTTATTCACTCTTTGAAATTTTTTTTTATCATAAATGATGCAGACAATTAATATTTATTTTCTGCAATTTTTCCTTGAGCAGTGGGTAGAAATTTATTTCTCTTCAGGTGAATAGTTATGTGATATTTTTTCTGTGCTAAGGATGTCAATTTTTTTTTGCTCTTCTGTGAGTGTCTTTTAAAAAATGCAGAAGTATTTTGATATTTTATGCCAACTAACAATCACGTTGCACATTGTATAAAGTCTTTCGACTCACAACCAATTTAAATTGATATGAAGAGGTGAAAAAAAATTGTGATGAATATAACTTATTATTTTCTTATTGAAAATTTTTAATGGAGATCAAAAGTATTCTGTATTTAAATTTAAAAAACTACTTTATTTTGTTTAAACAAAAATAAACAAGTATATTTGATGTATTTTATATTGTTTCAAAGAGATATTTATGAACTTTCATGTTTCCCAAATGTGTAATAACATAAATTTTTTTTTTTTTTTGTAAATAATTTATTTCATTAAAAAGTCTTTGGTGCACGAGTATGACCCATTGTTGTTCATTTTAATAGATTTCCATGAAGACATGTTGTACAGTATTGAAAAATGTTTAAGGTTACATTTGAAACAAATAATTCATAGAATTTCCCTATATACACAATATTTTGTGTTTAAGACACAAGTGTTTTAATTCCTTTGAATCTAAATTTTCCTTTGATCTAAATTAAACTGAAGAAAAAGGTGAGAAAAATTACATAAAGAAAAAAATCTTAGTTGGTCAACTGATGTTAATAAAATGCACTTATCTCAGTGTTAGTTATAAAGCCTCACTATAACTTAAATATAGCTTTAAATTATTGAAACTGCATTAATTGATAACCATAATTAATAGAAAAATATAGCTCTATCAATCAAAATACCATTTTCATTTATGAATATAACACAAGTTATTTTTCTTAATTTCAATTCGTTTGAAAGTCATCACAAATTCACATGCTCTTTTTGTAAATATTTTTTTCACTTTTTTTGCATTAAATAATGACTTGTAAAAAAATAAATTTATCTTCATTGAGATATCTCGTCATTTTTATAAGCTAGTGGTTGAAAAAAATGAATTAAAAAAAAGGTCCAAAATTATGAAAAAAATGTTTAAGTATAAAAAAATGAATAAACAAAACAAATAAGAGAGTCTGATTAGGCCAATTATAAATATTAACATCTACATCAAAATTTTTAAAAGTTGTTCATTTACGTCGCACTAGAGCTGCACAATGGGCTATTGGCGACGGTCTGGGAAACATCCCTGGAGGATGATCCGAAGACATGCCATCACAATTTTAATCCTCTGCAGAGGGGATGGCACCCCCGCTTCGATAGCCCGACGATCTGCACGCGAAGTCGAGCACTTTAACGAGGACCAATACCGCACACCCTTGGTCCCTACGCAGGCTGATCCAAGTGGTCACCCACCCGCACACTGACCATAGCCAGTGATGCTTGACTTCGGTGATCTGCTGGGAGCCGTGTCTTAACGATCAGTCCACTGCGGAACTTATAGAAGTATAAATAACTCAAGAAATAACTTGTTTCCAGTTTTAACTGTTATACAATTTAAAGTTATCAGTATATGTTGCTAACAAATAAAAAAAAAACTCCTTTATTACTGCTTATCATACCACACATTTTATATTCCGAAGTTTAAATGCTTTTTCTTTTCAAGTAAGGTTAATAGTTTTTCAGATCCAATTAGCTGTTCATTTTTGTTAAGATTAACAAAATGTCCTTGCACAAAATTATATATTTCATAAACAAAAAAATCTTTTTTTCCTGTTGCATAATATGGACTTCTTAAAATAAAGATGACACATGGCAATCAGGGTGGTGAGTGAGCAGGGTTTCCTTGTATTAAAAAAAACTGATTAATGTTCCTAAGAAATTTGCATTTTCTGTAAAAAATATACAGGGTTAACATAAATGATTTTTACAGTTTTAAAGGTCCTTTCACTAATAAATTTATGGTATTCTGAGATGCATGATACATACACTCGTGTTTTTAGTACATTACTAAAAATTTTCAAACTGAGAATCATTGACATGCATTCAGCTGTTTTTATTAATGTCTACAGCAGAAGCAGTGATGCTTTACTATGTTGTTGCCTTTGGTACTTCATGAATTTTGCCTTTCATAAGTTTGTGTTCCAATTTTCACCCTTCGTAACATAAGTTGCCTAATTAGAAAATTACAGAGATAAATCACCTTTAATTATTCAAAGCTACCTATTTTTATAGATTGCATTTAGCAGGAAAAAAATTACTTGTATATATTTTTTAATTTAACAGTTTGTAATTTTATGTTTGAAAGTTTGTTACTCGGTAAAAAATGAAATAATTTCCCTCTAATAAATTCATCATTAACTTAATTGCAAGCTCAATATAACTATGAATCTTATAAAAAATTTAATGTTTAGCATATGCTTGTTAGCATATGTTTTTTATATGCTTAGCATATGTTTTTTATGCTTGAAGGTCTAATTGAAGTACAAGAAATGATTTTTTCACAGGAAGTCAAAATTATTAATTTAGAATTACTGTAGTGCTTCTTATAAGGAGCACTGTATTTGAGGGACATTTTTGTTCGCCCTGGTTTCTTTTAATAGGGACATTAAATGCGACACTGAAGAAAACTACAATAAGTAAGAAATGCAAAATAAAATCCCTCTCTTCGGAGAATGCTGCTTCGGGTGGAATGTTTGAAAAAACCCTACCTTGGGGCAACCAAAAAAATTTTTCTTTTCTTTTTGTGAATCAGGCAAAGATGTACAGAAACTAATATTGCAGAAACAGGGACCAATTGGAAAGAAAAAGTGGTCTGATGACCGGACCATACTGAGAGAGGGATGATTTCTTAATTGAAAAAAATAGCTAGGGTTCTGTTGGGAAGGGCAACTTTGTACCCGTGTTATTTTTATATGATATTTATCATATAGATGCAAAGAGTTTAACTATTAACATGAAAATAAAAAATATATGGATTATTGTGAAAAAATATGGAACATTCCAGAACAAACAAGTTTTTAAAAACTGAAATTTATGAAAATGTTAAGTTATTTGATTTTTATATTTCAAGTTATTTGACATTCATATTCATTCAAGACTTTAATACAACCACTGGTTGTTTAGACAAGTTTAAGCATTACTTTTTAAGACAATTTGTGATGAATAAAAATCAATAAAGGCAATCTAAAAACGTAAATTTTTAATTACATTTCTTTAAAAAGTTTTTCATGTACCCTTTGAATAAGGAACACCGACATGTAAGAGTTACTTCTTTCTCTGTTAAAAAGAACTAAATGTATTAAAAAGTCATTGATCAGAAAAAAAATAAGAGAGATCTCTTAAGTTGTTTAACAGTTTTAGGTGTAATAATCGATTAAAACATATAAGTGGTGAATTTATGAGTGATCATTGTCACAATACTGCTCATTGCTAATATTCTACGAATTTCCAGAATTAATTGTGATTTAGTATTCCAGATTTTCTGTGTTCTCAGATAGAGAGTGGTAACTCCACAAACCAATAGTGTTCTCAAAAATATTTAAGAATTCCCAAAAAATGTTCCACAGAGTCATAGGGTTCCGTGGAAAGGTCACAAAAGTTCTAAGAGTTAGAACTATTTTTTCCCTTTAATATCAGTAATGATTTTTGAAACATGCAACTATATTTATGTCCAGTCATTATTTAATGATCAGGTTATTTTTATGAAATTATTCAAACAAAATATCAGTGAATAAACTCGTATTATTTAAAATAAAAATAGTAAGCACTATTTTAAACATAACAATTTAAAACATTATAAACAAAAATAATAACACCAAGAGAGTGCAGTTTCCAAATGAAATCTAGTAATAACACGACATAAAATTTTATTATTAAAAATATACATAGAGATTTAAAGATAAAAATGATACACAACCTAGATCTTTACATATTAAAAATATACATACAGATTCAAAGATCATAGAGATTTGAAGATCAAAAAATGAAAACAACATATACAATGATGACACATATAATTATGCTTTTGATACTTGATTGAGTGAAAACACTTGTTGATTTCTGTCTTTCACTCTACGCTGAGCAAGTCGAGATTCAATATAAAAGAGTACCCCAGATATCAGTTCAAAGAAGCCACCTATGACACCCAAAGCAAATGACCAAGAGAGTGAATTATGATCTGGATCAGGCATCCAATTCCTTTCATCCCCATAAGCCCCAAATACAATTACTGAAATCACACTGAACACGCCTAGAAAAAAAAAAGAGAAAAAATTACAAGCATGCAAACTACATATTCTTGCCATTTTTCCAAACTAGCTATCTGTAATCAGAAATAAAGTAACACATATATAACGTTAGCAAATTTCTAATTAACACAATCTTAAGGTACCTAATTCTATATAGGTATATACAGTATACCTAATATTAACATTATGCCTGAATTTAGTATTAAATAAAAAAAGTAAGACTTAAGTGTTCTTTTCTTTTTTAATATTAACTACAAACAGCGAAATTTCATAAGCCTTGGAAGTTAAGGAGAAAAAAAAACTTATTTCGTACATATAATTACAAAAATCCTCAAAAATTGTATTTTTATTACTCTACTGTAAGACAAAAATCTCGACTACGAAAACTTAATAATTGCACACAAATTATAGTAGTTGGCATTTTTTACCACATATATAAACATTTAATTAAATATAATCTAAGGATTACACTTAAAATATGTTAACTAAAATAGCATAATAAATCATTCTTATATTTTGTAGCAAACATTTTATTTTCATTAAAAAAGATATTACCTCTCTCCAAAAATATATGTATACAGCAGGGTTGGCATTTAAACCACTTGATTTAAAAAAAATTGATCAAATCAAAATATTTTTTATTTAGGATAATTTACTAATATATTTAAGTATTTTAATTTTTTTTAAAAAGTCTGATTTCATCAATAATGAAGGTTTTCAGCAGAGAAATAATGATAGAGGGTAATAAATGCAAATTGTTTAGAATAAAAAAAAAAGACTAAATGTGGATTAAAGTGATGTAAAAAACTATAACTTTCCATTATCTCTAAGCAAAATAATTTGCCATTTAACATATTAAAATGGTACTAATTAAGTTTTATGCTTATTTAGATACAAATACTTATAACAAAATACTTAAAAATAAACAGACATTTTTTACTACTGTGTATTATTTTAATACTCAATTTAAAATTATTTATAAAAATTAAAAACAACAACCATTAGGTTTAAAATGTAAAGGTTAGTGTTTTTTCTCAGCAAAAACTTTTGAAAACGTTATGCGAGCCATGCTAGATTAGGTCCAAATAAAAATTAGGAATTCTCAATCACAACGTTCAAATACACCATCAGGGGAGAAGGCCGGTTCCATGTCTTGACCCTCCCTCCTCTTTTCAGTTGTATAGGAATGTACTATGATATTTTCTACTTTCTTAATATTTTTTGTATTTAACTGTCAAAATTTTTATTTTTAAATTTCCACAATACTTTCTTTTAGAACTATGTTCAACATAGTTTTCAGTTCCATATAGTTTCCAAACATAAAAGTTTTTTTATCTATTTGAAAATCAAGACAGAAATTAACGTACTTCCTTCTTGTCTCCACGCGTTAATGGAGAAAGCCTATGAAGTGTTGCCATAGGTAGAGAGTTCTGCTCTACGCCACCTATAGCCCATTGTGATTGCCAATAAGGAATTACATTAATATTTATTTAAAGAAATCATAATTTACAATAAAATTCAAAGATAACTATAAAAAAAAATTTAAAAAAAATGATATATTGTATTACTTTCAATCTAAATTTGCTTTCAGCAAATGAGTAAATGCAATAATATGTTTTTATTATTTGGCCGACAAAACAAATATTTTTAACAAGTGACACATTAATTACTCTAATGTTATTTCTAATTCAAATATTATTGAAGATTTGTCTCTTAGTTAATAAATGCACATTAAAATTGCAACAATTGTTTTAACAAAAATTGATAATGGCATTTTTCTTAGTTAATTTCTATTTTTAAAGAATAAAACCTTTTTAGTTTGCTTCGTTTTTTTTCCATTGTGTTATACAACTACACATCAGCTTCACAGAACATCAAAAAAGTTATATAAATCTTCAGCTCTGGTTAGAAATTAAAATTTTTCACTGAGTCAGGAAAAATTCAAGAGATTGTATTAAGGTAGATCTGATTATATATAAATTTCCTTTATAGTAATCAGATGATCAAAAATGATATCCTGAAAGTTAAAATATACTTAAAATATTTACTATTAACAAAAGCTACATTAAAAAAGACCATTGAAAGTTTGTGTAAAACAAATGAAAAATTAATAAAAAATCCACCATTAGCAAATTTCTTCACTTTCTAACAAAATTATAGGTTAATCCATCTATATTCGGATGATCACTTGAAATTTCATTGAGAAACTTTTTTTTAAAATTTAGTTTAAAAAAAATCTAAAAATAAAAGTTCATATTTCTAATTAAAAACAACAGAGTGTAATGATTTTCCAAAGAACTACACTGTATAAAATATTTGTGCAGTAGGAAATCATACGATTTATTTATTGTTTTAAATAAATGTTATAATATCTGGTTGAGTAATGAATTAAAATTTTATCGGGTACCTTGAACCAGCCTGGTAGCAAATAAAATTTTTACCAAGTGCCCAGGACCAGCCTGGAAAGCGATATTTTTACAGGGTATCAGGTAAGTTTTTAATTTTCACTAAAATTTAAATACACGAGTTTTGTTTTGATTAAACTTGTGCCTATTTTCTGTAACAATTTGGCACACAATACTCTTGGAATAAAATTCATAATCAATGACTAACACATTTTGAATCCAGAACAACTTAACTCAATGTTGTAGGACAGTGTTTCCCAAAGTGTGGTATGCATACCCCCAGGGGTACGGGAACAGTTTAGCGGGGGTACGCGTTCTTATGCGAAATATCTTGCAACTAACAAAAATTTCAAAAGCTTTTATTTAAAAACAAAGCTAGCCATGAAAATTTACAATCACACATTTTTCTATTGGCTATTTTTTGCAGAGTTAAAAGTTAATAATTAGTGGTGTTGACAGCTAGTTGTGATTTTAAACTTTTGTGAAATTTTTTTTACAGTAAAAAATACATTAATTTTTTTTATTTGTGGTACTAAATTTTTCATACACAGCGTTACGAAAAATTTGGAAAGGGTACACAAAAGTCATAAATTTGGGAAACAGTGTTGTAGGGTATAGAACAGGCAAATGAGCAGCAAAACATAGACCTTCAGGGGTCTGTCCAGGCCGAATTTACTACCGTTTAGCGGTACCTTCACAAATTCAACTTTAGGAAAAACGGTAGTTTCACAAAATACTTTTTCTTAAAATTTCATTTTTGTATCCCTTAAGAAACGATAAATCCATATTTTTGTGTTGATTTTTTAATATAATTTTTAATTTTTCACAAATTACGTCTAAATTTTCACAAAATAGGTACCTGTCAGAAAAACCTAGACAGACCCCTGACCTTTTCAATGGTTTGCATAGCAACATCTTTTATTTAGCAATTGCAATCACTACCAACAAATTCTTCTCATTTGTAGAATTAGTCATGTGAATTCATGACAAGGAAGGTGAGGACATCCTTTGTTGCTTATCTACATAAGACATTTTTAAACTATATGAAGATTAACATATAGATAGATGTTCTTTATTCTGAGAGTTGGAAATAATAATCATGACATATTCAAACATTAAGAGAAATTTATAGCTAAAACTCCAAGTTATATTCATGACAGAGTTTTATTTATCATTGAGTTATTAAAAAAAATCTTGTTAAATTAGGGCTGATCAAGATATGAGTTTAACTGTATAACTTTACACTGATTACATTAAAATAATATTTTCAACATAGCCATAATCATGAAATAAAGTGATTTATGTACATAGGTATAGAGCATATATGTATGTAACATAAAAAGCTTCAATTAATCCTTTTATGTTAGTTTCTTTTATAAAACTTCATCTTAATTAATTATTCTAAACGAAATACTTTCTCACACTTTTAAAAGCCACATCCTGTTCTTAAATCTATTTTTGGCTCAAGTATGCATTTAATTAAGAGCAGGACATTTTTTCCTTTGCTCTTGTGTGGGAAACGTTCGATCCATTTCATAAACCAATAGCAACTACTAAGATTTCCCTCTTTCCCTAAATTAAGACATTTTACGGATTTTACTTTGCAAGATTTTCCCTAACATATAACCAAGGAGCGCAACTTTTCATGTGCACTTTTACTCATTCTCATGACTGCTCTTGTCTAATAATTAATAAATAAATTTTGTACCCTCCTTCCCGACCTATGACCTGTTTTAATCCTTCCACTCGGCAACGACGTTATATGTATATATATAGAGCGGCTTTAATTAGTATGGTAATAAGTTAATATCTCTTATGTCACCACTTTAAAAGGTGCCATTTTCGTGGAATAAAATTAATATATGGAAAGCTTTAACTGGACAAAATATTTGGATCCTTCCCCCAATCATCAGAGCTTAAAAAAAGGAAATTTTTCTAAAAAAGTTTCACATTTTCACTATTAAACCAGAATAGGTGGTCGTATAAGATTCATTTAATAGATAATGCTTTCAACTTCATCTTTCATAATTGAAACTTGTGTTGAAAATAAAGACTAAATGTCTTTGTTTGATAATATTCCCAATAAAATCAATTTCTTTTAAGAGAGTGATGAAAAATGTATTCCTTGTAAGGTGTTAAAGTATATTACACTAATTAACTGATGAGGCCACTCCTTAACTAATTTATAAGAAAGAAAGAGAAATACTTACCAGCTGTAAGAACAAGAGCTGTCAATAATTTGAGAACAAATACATCTTTGTCAGAAACAAGGCACAAAGTGAACACCATAAGCACTAGACATGCCAGAAGCATGCACACCAATCCTAGAGTGAAGAGGACTTGAACTGCAATGAAGAATGCTACAGGGAAAATACAAAAAAATATATGTTAGTCACATAAATGTGTATTTACTACCTTTGCCCTTAGTAAATGCAGTTTAACTTCAATCTATTGTTCCTACATTTTCTGTTTTCCTGGATATATTGTATAACAGTTCCATCACAAATGCTATTCTTATAATATTATTACTAGTTTAGTTTCTAAACTCAAATATTTCCGCATCTTTCATTCAAAATTTTTACTCAGAATTGAATAAAGAGGGAATTTATTTATTTATTTTTTTGGAGAAAAAATAGTCACTCCTGATTGCATTTGACGAAGAAAAATAGGATTTGTAACAGCTAAGGTAAAATATACCAAACATTACCTACATTTGATGTTTATGCTTCAGTTAATAAAAATGGTGACTTTCGTAAAGTGCTCAGTCACATTTTTCAAAAAAAAAAAAAAAAAAAAAAACACAACTTAAGCACCTTAAAAAATATTTTAAGCACTTTAAAAAAGATAATTAGGATATGTACATCAATAAAATTTTTATCTCCTTATTGCCGAAAGTTTTAGATTATTAACAAAATGCAAAATAGTTTCATAAGACTTGACATGTTTATGATAGAATAACTAGTTTCACAGAAAGAACTTGTTTCTTAACTATATTAACCACCATAAAAACAATTTATACACAATTTTAAATATATTCAATATTGAGTAATTCCATTTTTTTAGTCAATATTTACTTTAATTACATTAAAAAAAATTTGATTCAAAATTATAATTTAAATATTATTAAAAAAAAGTTTTCCAGGAATTTTTAGATTTAAACAAAAGTAATTTACAAAAGCATATTCAACAAACATTAACAAGATTAATATTTTTGATCATACCGAATTAAGAAAAACGTGCAAAGAATTAAGCAAACTAAGAAAACTTTAATAAATTTATATAACAATTGTAAATTATTGAATGGTCTCTAATAAAATACTATAATTTTGTTTTGGTCAGTTTTTAACTAAATGATTAGAGTTTTGCTTAAAATATTTTTGAAACATCAATACAATGAGTAGTTAAATTAAATATTTTGCCAGAAATAAATTATATGATTTTTACATTCATAATATTTAAGAAATCTTAGATAATTAAATTTTTATTTCAATTATTTTTTAATCAAAACATTAAGAGATAAATTAAAGTTTTTTGGAATGGCAAATCTAAATAACTGAAGATTTTTTGCTGCATTTAAAACAGTAAAAGACCCTCACTTTATACTTTTTAAAATTTTGCCTCTAAATATTATTGAGTTTTTTCATAGCACTGAAAATTGTAAAACTAATATATTATAATATTATAAGTAAGAAAAAAGTAATTAAGTAAAATAAAAGTCTAAAATTTTTGTGTGCAAGTAGTGGAAGGTCTCTCAGGTAAAAATCTCAATTGTTATCTTTATTTAACTAGATGAATAAAAGGGAGACAGAAATTTTGAGTGGATGGAGCTTTGTGATTCTTAACGATCCAGGGACCCACATGAAAGTATGTTATCAGTGAAAGATCCCCAGTTAAGTTCAAGGATAATGGCACTATTCCATAAATAGCACAGGAAAAGAAGGCCATCAGCTTGCCAGTGATGAAGATAATGGTGCGTCACCAAATTAAATTAACAGGAGAAATAAAAATGCTTTTTCTTTCTTCTTTTTTTTGTTGCTAAATTTCAATTTGAGAAAAAAATTTGTCAATCTCTAGTTGGTCCCCGTGAACAGCAAAAATTCAAGAAATTTTTGCCAGGGAAAACAATGGATTGAGGTTCTACTGTACCAAAAATCAGGTCATAGTTTTCAGTAATTTTTATAGCATGTAACCATAAAAAATTAAAGGTTTAGATCTAAACATAAATAAGATGTTGCCAATTGGCGTATAATTTTCTTCATGTTTCGAAATTTTTTGTTTTCTATAATTTAAGAAATTACAAGGATAAACATGCTAAGAATTTACAAATAGCCTAATATCACATTTTTTTTTTTCATTTTAAAGAATACTATTTCCCCTTCCTTTCTCTGTTTTGCTTCGATTTCAGAAGCATTATTTGAAGTGCAAATTTATTATAATAACATAAAATTCCACAACTTTTGGAGATTTAGAACATTTGGATATTTTTTTACAATTAAGTAACATACATAAATTATTCTGTTTTAGTGATACTTGTTTTATCCTGCTTTTAACGAAATGTTATTCTAAATGGTCTAATCAGCATAATGAATTAATACACAAAAAGATTAAAAAGTGTCTTATTCACATTTGAAAAAATCACCAGATTTTCATCTTTTAAGGATAATTGATAAAGAAATTTTGGTTTTAATACTTTTTTTTAGATTATTAATGCATCAATAACTAATCACATTATCTTTATTGGGAGATTTGTACTATTTTAAATAAAAACTTGCTTTTAGTAAAAAAAGAAAACAATAATCCTAGGTCATAAATCAAGAGTTGTAGTTTCTGAAGTCTAGTGGTATCATGGCACATCATTGCTGATTTTCAGAAACGATGCAATATTTACTGTTGATCAGCAATAATGAAAAGTAATTTATAATTTATTAACCATACATAACCACCAAAAAGAAAATTTTTATAAATTGTTAGTATACTTAATCCATTTTAAAGAATTAAATAGAATCTTACAAATCAGATACCTAATTGATTGAGATATTAGGTCTTGAGTTGTTTAAATAGAAATGTACCTAATGTATATCTTATATGGTCCTTCCCAAGTAATAAGCACCAGATTATGTAATATTGGTATCAATTCATAGAAAAAACAAAATAATTTACAATCATGTATGGTATGATAAAAAAGTAAGTATAAATAGTATATCAGAAACTCAACTTTTACTATCATTAACCGATTTAATCTATCAGTGGAAGTAATGGTGACCGGTGAAAACACTTGTGGCGTAGCAAGCTTTATTTGCTTATATTGGTTTTTATAATGGAAGAATATATACACAAAATTTGCAACTACAATTAAGAAGCTTTTGCTATGATGTACTCAACATTGTGATTTCAACATTTTGTCTGTCAGGGATAAACAGCACGAAATTAAGTGCATCTTGTATAGCAAGATCTTAATAATACATACATACAAAACGGCCAAATGTAAGAATTATAAGGAAGAATTTTGTAACAGTATCTACACCAAAATAATTGCGAAGTTTAAGCAAATTTCGGCAAATACTCTATGAGAAACAAAAATATAACATCACAGAAATGGACCACTCAAATGGTACACAAAACACAACATATTTTTAAAAAAAATTTATGCTAGTTTAAAAAAGAAAAATCCTGTGGCACCTTGACAGAATTAGTGGATGCGAATCGATACCGATAAGGCAACGTTTTCTTTTAACTATAGATGAGCTTTTTTTTAAGAGTTAGAAACAAATAGGATACTTACGTGGTGAGAGAAAATGCTGGATAAAATTGTAGTCTTCATCGAAAATCCACTTACAGCCATGAAATTCACGATCATAACGATAGTAGATGTCCACAAAACGCTTAAAACAAGCTTCCCATAAACCTAATTTTTGGAATTTTTCCACAGGTGCTCTCCCATCTGAAACTAACCAATATGGGGTTGTGAAGGCTATAATGATGAATATCGCACTCACACCAAGGAAAGCAGATGCTGTAAGCATCACAGGAGGAAATTTGCCACTACCCATTCCTGATTTAACCATTTTAAGGGACTAAACAAACCTTTAATATCAAGGTATAAGGTAACTCATTTTTAAAACTGGGTTATAATTTACAATTGGGGACAATGAAAACAACAAATAAAACAAAATGAATAAATTAAAAACAATAATTATAAGTAAAAAATTAAGCTTTTGCTTTCGTCAAAATGGAATTTGTGAAAATCTAAACTAAAATAACTCTACCACACCCAATAATCAAAACAACTCTTCGTTCAACCGAAACACAGTATAACAACGAACATCCACAGGTAAAAACAAAAAACGAAAGGAACTAATCGTACAGGTGTGTTGTCGTAAATATCGATTCCGACAATTAAATCGAAATCTCACATTTTAATTTGAAGTTACTTCATTATTTTCCATTCTTTGTTTTATTTGTAAGAATATTACTAATTCTGAAATTCCAAATTGATCAATATAATTTTAATAATTCTCCTTTTCATATTAATTTTGTCTTTGATTTTGATATTAAGAAAACATGGCTTGCCTAAGCAACTTATTTTGTTAGAAGAATTAGATAGCCGGAAGTCTATGAAGCAGACCGTTACGTAATATAAATAAACAAAATAGTGTTTTTGAACACATGTAAACACAATTTGGTTCTTTTTAATTACATTTTTATACATATAACTTTGACGACAATGGCTGATGGGTTATTTTTGATGCAAAGGTAAACTTTTTTTGCTGGGCTTAACTTCCCTGAATTATTAATTATGGGCGATTGCTAGAAATGCGTGTAAATAGTATGTCTAATAACTAAATTTCAAGTAGTAATAATAGTAACTAGAATAAATTTTGAATCTTGTTTTAAAATCTTATAATTATGAATTTTGATGGATATTGAATATTCGGTGAACAGGATATATTCTGCCTCCCGGACGAAATATTCTGTATACTCAGTCATCAAATATTTCGTTTTATGAGCAATAAGATTTTAATGGTAAACGTTCTACAAAAGGTTGGAAAATGTTTAAATTTTAAGCAATCTAAAGCATTGTGATGCAATACTGTATGTATTAACTCATGATTAAAATGAATTATTTTCATTCGATAAATAAATTCTGTAGAATATACAGCAAATATTATAATCTGGTTAGTATTTATTTGTGAATTACTTTTCTAAAACTACAAATGTATTAAAATGACTGTATTGTATTAAAGGTATTCCATTAGTTATTTTTATGTTACTCAAACCAAAACTTGTATAAGTATTCAGACAATTTATCTACAATAAATTGAAATAAGTTCGACACTTTGTTAATTATTGTTAAGTTGATATTTCCGAATTTGTATCTTTGTGCGTCAATTTAAATCGGGGGAGATTTCCGTATCGTAATCTGTGGCAGAATAATCGCCAAGTCTAGGAAACTTCCGGGCAGTGATCCACGAGAAACTAGAAAAAATATTACAAAAAGGGACCAACTCTAAAGTTATAACTCTTAGCTACCTACATGTTTTTTTTAAAAAACAAATTTGCAAGTTTATAATCTATTTGGCACCTTGGCGATTGTAGTTAGCGCAACAGATCACGATTTGTTAAACTTATGAGAAAAATGCATTATAAGTCATAATGCCACTTAAGTCATAAAAAATATAAATTGGATTATCTTGCAATTTTATTTTAAAGAAATGAATCATATAAGCATTTCTCACCTTAACTTACTACTTTTCGCTAATACTGTCCTTTGTTAAAAATATAACATTTAATAAATCTTTTGATTCAATAGAAAGAAGAAAACATAATTATTTATTATGTAAACATAAGAAAATTATTGTTGTAACTCAAGTGTTGATATATTTATATTATTTTACAGGGAAAATACAAATATTTATCATTGTATAGTTTTATTTTTCAAATTGTAAAAGAACTTGATATTCTGAATGTAGAATAGAAACAAAAATTAGTGCACTAAAAGTTTTTTTTTTAAACATTATTTTATAAATGAATTCTAGAACTTCTTAGTGGCTCTTTACACATTCACAAAAAAGGATCTTTCACAAAATTTGAAGCTCTATTATTTTTTAAATAGTACAGTGCCCGCCGTTTATTAAATAATCACTTTCGTTTTATGCTCTTTTGATTTTATTAGGAGGCGATTCAACATTTGAAGAAAAAAATCACATTTTTACGATATATTCTAAATGCACACACTTTAAAAGCTGAAATAATGACAACATTCATGCTTTATTTTAACTAATTTAATTTTTTTAAAAAGTAAAACCCTATATAAGATTAAATTTACAAAAATTTTGCAAAAAAACGATCAATGGTTGCTTGAGTTGCAGTATTTAAAATTAATTTTTCAACATCATTTGAGAGTTTACAGAAGTTTTTATAGTTTTCAATATTTCCTCCTCTTTATTCTAAAGCTTGCCGCAATACATTAAGTGCTTTTCTAACTTCCATTGAAGATGACACTGATGAGTTTATTTCATCTTCTGAGTCTGATTCCTCCATTTCTTGATTGGAAATAACTTTGCAATTTTTGATGTCTGTAACGATTTCAGAATCAGATTTTTCTCCTGATGTCTGCAGGTTATCGTCAATAGCTACGTAACGTGAAAAATTCTCGTCCATTTCATTTTCTTTATTGCTGAGCATTTCTTCGAAACAGTTATCAGTTCCATCCACAGTGCTAAATCCATACTTTTTAAAGCAATTTGATATTGTTTGGGTTGAAACAATGTCCCATGAGTTACGGATCAAATGCATTGATTCTAAAATAGTAAGGGATTTCGATAGTTTGTTTGCAGTTAAGAGTTCCGAAGAGCTGTCGCAGTCTATGTCACTAATGATTTTTTGATCAACCATTTTTCTGTAATGAAACTTGAATGATCTTATGATTCCCTGATCAAGAGGTTGAAATATAGCTGTAGTGTTGGGTTGCAAAAACACTAATTTAATGTTTTTCAAACGCAAGTCCTCATCAGCAGGGTGCGCAGAACAAATGTTATGTCCATGCGTTATAGCTGTTGGCATAACTGGTGGGCAGGTGTTTTACTCCTTCAAAACATCGAGGTTTTAAACTATTTCCTATCTCTAAAGGTTTTTTTCCACAGTTCCTGTCATGTTGCATGTTAGCAGCACAGTTAGTCTTTCCTTTATTTTTTTGCATCCACCAGTCAATTCATTTTTAAACAGCAGTGTGTGTTCAGGAAGTGCTCGGAAAAATAATCCTGTTTCATCTGTGTTGAAAATTTGCTTTGGTTTATAGTCTTTGATGAGTGTTGGCCACATGTCGTTTGCCCAATCGACGGCAGAGCTAAAATCAGCATCTAGCTTTTCACCATGCAATTTATGATAGACAATGTTGTTGCGGTCTTTCCATCGGGTTAGCCACCCATCTGTAGCTTTAAAATCAGAATAACCAAATAGGTTAGCAAAGTCCTGTGCTTTCTGAAATAAAACTCCACGGGAAATTGGAATTCTTCGTTCGTGTGCATTTTTGAACCATTCTAAAAGAGCCATTTCAATTTCCTCCGATTTTCCTTCACGCTTACGCTTTCTTGAAAGATTTCCATTCTTTTTTATTTCCTCGGGAATATTTATCCTTTGTTTCAGAATGTTGAAAAGAGCAGTTTGGGAAATTCCTAATTTAATTGAAGCTTCACGTTGACTACTTTTTGGAAGCTTATCATATTTTTGCAACACTTCGAGTTTATCTTTAAGACTCAAATCCTTCCTTTTCGGCATGCTGATAAAATTTAACACCACACGAACTTAAAAATGATACGTGCTCTAACTCTAACTATAATTTACTCAAACGGCTTAAATAATATGGAATTTATTATCCGGTGATTTTATTAGCCGCGGGCACTGTACTATAATAAAGATTCTATTTTGTTTCCATTCTTCTGTCCAAACTCAAAAGATAAATTTCATATGTATGACAATTGACAATCTGCACTATTGTTAAATTTATAGAATTGTTTTGTTACCATTTAACTAGGTTATTTTTTCCCTATAAATATTGGAAAATATACTTTAATGATTTTAAAAATGAATAATATAAGCATAAAGTACAAACACATAGGAATTACTTGCCAAAAAATGTGCTTAAATCCATCAAAGTTTTAGTGGGTTAAATTCTCATTAATTTTTCCTCAGCATAAGCAACTTAGATAGATGCCAATTTATCTACTTGCTGATTTTGGTTATTATGATTTTGGTAATAATGAAATAAATATGTTCAGGGTCTGGGGCCGATGTGTAACTTGGCACCCTGCTTATACTAAAGTAGCTAAAATATACCTATATTCAGAAATATTAAAGCTATTTATGAAATTGAGTTCATTAAAAAAAAAGCTTCTGAATTTTTTTTAAAAAATGCAGGTCGTTGGGCTACCGAAGCGGGGTTGCCATCCTCTCCGCAGAGGATCAAAATTGTGATGGCATGTCTTCGGATCATCCTCAGGGATGTTTCCCAGACCGTCGCCAATAGCCCATTGTGCAGCTCTAGTGCGACGTAAATGAACTACTACTGCTACTTAAAAAAATAATTTAATTAAATTCTAAAATATAATTGTTTTTGTCAGCAAAAGCATCATGCATAAAATTCTGAATGCCAATTAACTAGGACAGTAAGATAAAGTAACAGTAAGAACCATCAAATATGCAAATTTTAAAAATAAGAAGAAACAAATAAAAAATTTTGTTTTTGCAAAACTCGTTAATTTTTTTTGTCCAAACATCAACAGGAAATTTTTACTGTCTCTTTAGATGGTTACAAAAAAATTATTAAAAAAACAAAAAAATTAATTAAAAATATAATTTTTATATCATTTTTCTCAATATTCCAAATTATTTATCCCAAAATTTCATATTATATTTCATTACAATTCTAAAAAAATAAAAATTTATAGGAAATCCAGATTGACCCATAAATAATTTTGTTCTGAACTCATTTTTAAATGTGATAACTGATTTTTTTTATTTAGATATTATGGAAGTGATGAAGAGTCAAAGCTAGATAACTCAGAAAAGAAGCGGAGAAAGTCAAATGAACTTAAAAGAAAGAGAAAAACTTCAGTCTCTGAAAATGAGCATGAGGCTATATCTACAACAGAAGTAAAAGATAAAAATGCTGACAAGATTCAAGATATCTCTACTACAAAAGTAAAACATAAAAAAGCTGACAAAATTCTAGATAAATCCATTACAAAAGTAGAAGATAAAAATGCTGACAAAATTCAAGATATGTCTGCTTCCAAAAAAGAAGAAAACAATATTGACTTCCACACAGAAGATGAAGTAAACAATTCTGTAAATTTAGAAAATAACAGTGAAGCCTTTTGTGTCATAGGCCCAAAGAGAAATCAAAATATTCAAAAAATAAAACCAAATCTACCAAAATGGATTAGAAATCCCTCAATCATTAGTATTGATTTGAGAGAACAGGAAATCCCCATCTCAGACCTTAAATTTTTAGATGACAGCTCTAAAAAAAACTTAACTGAATCTGGAATAAAATTTTTATTTCCTGTACAGCTGGGAGTCATTCCATGGTTGATGCAAAATAATCACAATTCTTTTGTTAGACCTCACGACTTGTGCGTCTCTGCTCCCACAGGAAGTGGCAAAACTCTTGCATTCGTAATACCCATTGTGGAGTCCTTGAAAGAACGAACGGTGTGCGCAATACGTGCCGTGGTCGTTCTTCCAGTGAGTGAGTTGGCCATGCAGGTCTACAAAGTATTTGAGTTATTCGTGAAAAACACTGACTTGAAAGTGGTGCTTCTAACGGGTCAGAAGTCTTTTCAAGCTGAACAAAATGCTCTCATCAAACATGGAACTTATGGAGTTTTAAACTTAGTAGACATAGTTGTCACTACACCAGGAAGAATATTGGATCATATTCAAAAGACCGAGGGATTCACCCTTCAGCATTTGAGGTATCTTGTTATAGATGAAGCTGACCGAATGGTAGAGGACATACTGAAAGGATGGCTGACGAAAATTCAAGAAGCAACTTTTAGAGACTGTGATGAATGTGCATGCTTCTCAGTTTGTGACAAGAGGACACAGTCTGGACAGTCCAATGCATGTAGATTTGGGCGCACGAGTCATTCGTTTCAGAAGCTGTTGTATTCGGCTACCCTTTCGCACGATCCGGAAAAACTACACTCGCTTTCTTTGTACAGACCAAAGTTATTTATTGCGAGCGAGAAACTGAACTCTGAGGATTCGACAGGTAGGTGCTCCCTTCCTGAAAATTTGGTTCTTCAGCATATTATTTGTGAAACAGAAATAAAACCTCTTGTCCTCTGCCATTTTATCAAAAAATATAAATTTAAGAAGATCCTTTGCTTTACTGAGAGTGTTGAAAGAGCGAACAGATTACAACTGATCTTAGAGGAGATGGGGCTCCTTCGATCCAGAGAAATATCTTCCAACTACAGACCAGTTCAGCGTAAAATAATATTGAAACAGTTCAACTCTAAAAAAATAGACGTCATTGTTTGTTCAGATTTAGTCGCAAGAGGAATAGATATAGAAGGCGTAGATTGTGTCGTGTCCTATGATGTCCCGCCTCACCTGAAGACATATGTACATAGGGTGGGAAGAACGGCAAGAGCGGGAAAAGGAGGAACTGCAGTTGCCCTGGTTTCTAAAGATGAATTTCCTAGCTTTAAGAAAATGCTCTCTGATGCAGGTATGGCTCTTCCTATCAACTTACCAGTAAATGCTCAGCATTTAAAAGAATATGCAGAAACTTTCCAAAAAGCACTTCAAGCTGCCGATGCAAAATTTAGGTAAGCAAGTTTTGATTTTTATTCGTTTGTTTTTGATTCTCAATAATAATGCATAGTCATATTACCTTTATTTACATTACTATTACGGTTCTTTATGTATATAAACATATATATAAAGAACATATATACATATAAAAGATATTCTCTTAATTTCTAAATCTGCACACAGAATCCTAAAGTATCTGCAATATATGTATCAACAGTTATCCTTAAAAGTAAGGGGTGAACTTTTTTTTTCATCACTTTGTCTACAGATTCTGAAACTTTTGGCTGCACACATTCAACAAAAAATGATTGAAAAATAAATGAATTTACAGTTGATTGTGGCTTCATGAAAAAATACTTGTAATTTTAGCAGAAAAATTATTATAAAATTATAAACAGTTTAAAAAATTATAATTATTTTAATTTTCATAAATAAAAATATTGATTTTCTTTTTAAGCTTATTTTATGAAATTTAATGCTTGCATATTAAATTTAAAATAAGTAAAAATCATCAAAATACTAAGACATTATTTTTGTGTGAAAGGGCCAATCATTTTACATGTTTACACTTGATGAATCACTTGCAGTTCTGCATGTGCGTATACTGAACTGGATTCAGTGGGAAGGATTCTGGTCCTTTCATGTGTAACTCTGCTGCATTTTGCAAGAGATTCTCAATTTTAGGCTTTATTTTCCGCCCTCTGAAATCGAACTGAACAATTTGTGAAAGTTTTACTGATCACAGGAACCAATTAAACATTACCAAATTTTCTTTCCCTAATGCCTCTATCACACGAGAGAAAAATATGTGCAACTGCAAGTGTAAGTGAAATTCCTCCGTTCGGAGTAGCCGAAAGGGTTGCTTAATTGCCTGAACGGTTGCATGAAATTGGGTTACCATATTTTGTTATTTATCTTTACTTTTGGCTCATATTTTATTTTATCATATGATTCTATTATATCATAGTTTCTCAACGATGTTCGTAAAGATGCTGTAGAATATTGATTGATTTTGATTTAATTTTTTACATTTGTATTTGTGTTAAGTCTTTTCTTCAGCAGGAAATTAAAATTCTGAAAACTTTATTTCCCCATTAGTGAAGTAGCATAGTATAAAAAGGATTATGATTTCTACCTCATAATATGAGATAATATTAAGATATCATTGAATTTCATGCTGCGTCCCTAAAAAGATAAGGGAGTGAAAGGGGGATGGACTTAAATACTATCTAGAATTTTGACGATTTTTTTACTTTGATTTGAGTGACTAATGTATAAAACATGGTGCAGAGCATTTTTAAAAAGTGCTTTTTAAGTGAAGTAGCATAGTATAAAAAGGATTATGATTTCTACCTCATAATATAAAATGATATTAAGATATCAATGAATTTCATGTTGTGTCCCTAAAAGGATAAGGGGGTGAAAGGGGGATGGACTTAAATACTATCTAGAATTTTGATGATTTTTTTTATCTTGATTTGAGTGACTAAGGTATAAAACATGGTGCGTAGCGTTTTTAAAAAGTGCTTATTTTTGATTTTCATTTTTTAAAGGCCCTTAAAGGTGCTTTTCTTAATAAGTGTTTTTAAAAAGTGCCTTATTTTCCTTTTTCGAAAAAGAGATTTATGAAAAGGAATGTCGATTTTCGCCACATATTATGTAAAAACGTACTTTTCACATTTTTCTATTTCACGTTTTCAGAAATCATTCGTCCCACAATGGACTGATCGTTAAGACACGGTTCCCAGCAGATCACCGAAGTCAAGCATCACTGGCTATGGTCAGTGTGCGGGTGGGTGACCACTTGGATCAGTCTGCGTAGGGACCGAGGGTGTGCGGTATGGGTCCTCGTTAAACTGTGCTACCGCAAAGTGCTCAACTTCGCTCGCTGGTCGTCGGGCTACCGAGGCGGGGGTGCCATCCCCTCCGCAGAGGATCAAAATTGTGATGGCATGTCTTCGGATCATCCTCCGGGATGTTTTGAGTGCCTAAAATGTTCTTAAAAGTTGCTTATTTTTTGTTGAAAGATTTGGCTCCGCACCCTGTAAAAGCATAGTTTATTTATATATATTTACTATGTAACATGCTAGCTAGGCAAGTGCGGTATCATTATCTATGTAAACACTAAATCGAATGAGAATAAAAACAAGCTGTCTGATTTAATAGTTTAACAATTCGAAAATTTATAAAAAGTTTAATGTGTAGAAAGGACAATTTTATGACTTATACCACTTTATGCAACTGGCATTGCTATCTAATCAAGTAAGGCATTTCTTCAAATTTATTTTTTAAGCTTAATTCAAAAACATAGTCCTTTGAAATAATTCTGTAGAAGAAATGATGGTTTAATGTATGAAATATAAAATTTTTGAATTACCTTTCACTCATAAAATATTTATAACATCAAAACTATTAGATCTATCAAATCAATTCTATTTTTTAAATTGAGTCTAGAAAATACATAATAAATAATGTCAGACTTGTCTATACTATAATGTCTCAGAATTTTATTTTCATCAAATTAATTTACATTACATGAAGGGATCATCAATTTTATTCATTTACACATTGCATATCAGGAATATCACTTTTATGAAAATTATTTTTTCCACTTTCTTAGTAAAATTGCTTTTTAAATATAAGAGGATTTTTAATGTCTTTTTTACATTTTATTATTGTAAAATTTAAAACATTCATTATTGGTATAAGATAATTTAATTAAAAATTATAGGATTTATTTTGGGACAAATTTATTGTAATATACAGTATATAAATTAAAATTTATTTATAACTATGAAAAAAAAAATATATTATTAAGAACATACTTATAATGTATCATATTATTTTGTTATAGCCCTTTACGTGTTTTGTTTTGCATTTTAAATAATACAAGAATCAATTTAAAAAATAAAACATTTATTGTCAAGTGAAACATTTAGAACATTATTCATTTTTATTTCTTATTTTTTTTATTTCTTCCATAAAAACAGTATTACATCTCTTTCCTTCTTTACCAGATAAACCTTACAGGATTATACGAAATATCTGAAATAAAAGAAAGAAATCACTTTCATGATAAAATTTTACCAACACATTATTAGAATAAGGAAGATTAAATGCCAATAATTTGAAATCATTTAAGTCCTTAGGTATCCCTTTTAAACTTACTTTAAGTTTGACAGATATTTTGATTATAGTTCTAAGATTATTCTATACACTAATGAAAGATGGCAGGTGTGTTTAGTTTTGTAGTTCTTATGTTTGGATTGAAATTTGTTTCAAGAAAAATAAATTGTATTTATAAACGAAGACTCTTAAAAATGTAATTATATTGAAAAATTAGTAAGGTACACTTACATACTTACTGTCATTATAGAAAAGCTAAGTATCAAGAGATAAATGTGAAGTATAAATAAAAAGTAAAGTATCATTAGTTAACTTTGAATAATTATAAACAAAATATTATGCAAATCATCATACACAAAAAAAAAAAAAAAATAGAAGGGATGAATGTAGAAACAGACAAGGAGATTGGGAATTTGCATTTTTAATAATTACTTTTTATATATAATATACTACCTTTCTTGTAATACTTTTCAATAATTACTGGAAAATGGGGTAACTTTGTGAGAAGCAAGGTAAATATTTACCACACATATTTTCTAACTTGTTTTAAAATGAGATTTTCAAAAATTAAAAGAATTCTTAGGGAAGAATAAAATAATTATTTCACTAATAATTATAAAACTTTCAAATAATTGGACACATGCTTTTACAATCAACAGAAACAAAGATTAAAATTTAAAAATAAAGAAATATAATCATTATTATATTTTATGTTATAATACTGAAACAAAGTTTGGCGAGTTGCTTGGCGAATATTTCAAAGTAAAGCTTTTCGCCAGTATAATTCTTTACATATATAAAAATAGAAATTATTTCTATTTAAAGTAATTAAAACTTTGATCGGAACAAATTATAATAAGTTTTAATTTTATTAGCTTAAAATAAATAAATATTTTAAAAGAAAATTTATCGCAAAAATAATGTACTATACTTACCGATACTAAAATCGTGTGCAGGTTCCTGTTATGGTAGTACATCAACTGCATTGAGATGGTCATCTCATAGTGCGAAAGTATTTTTAATGCTTTCATTTTAAAGGAAATGTTATTATTAAACTAAAAACTTGTTCCGCCTCATCTATAAAAAAATTTCATCCGATCATCCTCTTCCTAACGTCGCCGCCATTTTTATTTACATTTGTATATGTCATCACATAAAATTGAAACGTCATAAAAAGCAAACGATCTGATTGGTTCATGAAAGAAATTGCCTGAACGGTTGCAGATATTTCGTGCAACCGTAATTTCTATATCACACGAGCGATTTTTGGAGAAATTTCACTTACAGTTGCACTTACACTTGCAGTTGCACATATTTTCTCTCGTGTGATATAGCCATAAGAGTATAAAAAAAATTTATTTCTCTTGCTAATTTCATAGTTGGTAAAACATCATAATCTGCACTGGCAAGATAATGGCTTTCTCATGCTATATTATTTATAGATCAAAACCATAATCTTTAAACTTGACTTGAGGATCATTCACTAATTATGTATTTCCATGTGGGTCCCCCAGAGCAGTCAATAATAACAAAGCTTAACCTTTTTAAAATTTGTATTTCCCTTTTGTTCATTTTGTTGTATATATAGAGGTTTTTAAACGTAAGATTTATACATGAGGGACCATTCACTAATTGCATAATTTTTTAAAACTTTTATTGTATTATAAGTTTTACAGTTTTCAGTGCTATGAAAAAGCTCAATAACATTTCGAGGCAAGATTTTAATAAAATATGAAGTGAGGGACTTTTATTGTTTTTTAAATGCAGTAAAAAATCTTATATTATTCAGATTTGCCATTCCAAAAATAAAACTTTAATTCATTTCTTAATATTTTAATTTAAAAACAATTGAAATAAAAAATTTTATTATCTAAGATTTGTTAAATATTATGAGTGTAAAAACCATATAACAATTCATTTCTAGCAAAAAATATTTAGCTTCAATACTCATTGTATTTTTATTTCAAAAGTATTGAAATTTTTTTTTGACCATTTGAGAAAATATTGAACCAAAACAAATTATAGTAAATATTTATTAGGAATCATTCAACAATTTACATTTGTAATATGACTTTAAAGTTTTCTGACTTATCTTAATTTTTTACGTATGCAAAAATTACATTTGTAAAATACACTCGAAAACCTTTTTAAATAGTAGTTAGTTTTCATTTTGAATTAAAATATTTTTACATAATCAAATAAAGTAATTAATAATTTAAAAATAGAATGAGCCACGCAATATTGAATATATTTTAAATTGTGTATAAATTGTTTTTATGGTGCCTAATATAATCAAGAAAAGAGTTCTCACTCAAAAAATAGGTATTTTTTGAGAAAATAATAAGAATTGGGGAAAGAAAAAAAAATTAACATAATTTTTAAAACAATAATTTTATATAAACGGTGCAATATCAAATTTAAATTTTTGTTTTAGAATGAAATATGAACTCTTGGATATTAGAACTATTAATAAAACATCTATTGTTAGCACCAAAATTGGCATGAGAATTAGCAATTGCTGCTATCAACTTATCTCTATATTTGTCCTTACATTTCATTCTACTCAGATTGCATTTGACTTTTACAAATTAGTTCGGATTTTTCAGACAAGTTTTTTTTTTTTTTTTTTGGTTATTGTTTAATTAGGTTAAAGCCTCCCCATTAATGTTTGATTTGCATTTTTTGTCACTTTCTGTTAAGCTCAGTATGAGTACTACGACCTCCATCTATGCTGTGTTTCTATGAAATTTTTTTAATTTTATAATCGTAATTAAAAACAATTTGGAATATTTAATCCATTATATTTTCTTTGCAGGAAACAGAAAAATACAAAACGTAGTAATGCTTCAAAGAAGACGCATAGAAGAAAGTCAAACATAAAAACCTAGCCATTAGTTTATATCATTATTATTTCTCCAATAAACAAATGTTTTTATTAAACTTTTGTGTTAATGTTTTTTTCTTCCTGTTCTTATTGCAGTCAATACTGAATAGATTTAATACAGAAACATATATTTTAAAGAAATTGCAGTACAAGTTATTGTTGTACTACTATTATTGATTATATTTAACAGTTTCTTTTTTCTTACCTAATTAAGGAGATAGTTGAGTTTTTCAAATTGAAAGTTTATCCATGCATTGTGCCTCCTTAAAAACAGTTTTGAGTTTATGAAGCATTCATGTACTTAAACATGTTAAAAAACATTTTTGAAATACTTAAATTTTAGTTTAAGTTATATGTTATGGAGATCTGTATGTATAGAATTATAAGTGCATTTTACTAGGTCATAAAAGGTGAAGTTCAACAGAAGCTCCCAATATTTTTTTATACATTCTAAAAGTGATGTTTGCAAATTCCTTAAGTGTCAATCAACATGTAGTTCAATCGTAGCATTGGAAATACAATGCAGAAGAAAACAATAATTTCTTACATCATAAAACTTTAATTAACATTATGATTGTGAAATTTTTTTTCATCAAACGTGCATGCATATATAAGGGAGTTGAATCACATGAATTCTAAAACTATGTACACAGCAGAAAATCTAAATGAATCTTAATTCTTTTATGCCAACAACAACAAATTTAGTGAATTTGTCAATGAACAAGTATGTACAGACACATAAATATTTATATACACAAAACACTGAGTCCTAATTTGAAATGGTTTTGGTCTTCACTTATTTTCAGGATCTGAAACAAACATTAAAATATTTAATGACTTTCTTTTATCAGAGCAGTAAAAATTACAATATTTAATTTTGAAGATCAATTCTAATTAATGATTTTTTTTATATAAAAAATAAACAAAAGGGAATAAAGTAAATATTGAATAAATAACATAATATTTATTTAAAAAAATTTATGAATTTTAGAAACTTTTAAAAAATTGCATTTGCTTTTTTTAGGAAAAGGAGCGAATTTATGTATAAATATCTCTCTCTCTCTATATATATAGCGCGAATGAAAGGAGAGAGAAAACAAAGAAAATTAGTTTTATTTCCCTTTCTCTCTCTATATATATATTTAAATCTATATGTATATATATATATATACATATAGATTTAAATTTCATAAATACAACAAAAAGTCAATAGCAAATTTTTAACGTATGTTATGTTTTTTTTTTTTTTTTTTTTTGCTTTTGCAGCTAGAAGGTGCTACTAAGAAAATTAAAATAATCATAAGAAATTGATTTAGAGAAAAGCACTAAAATTCTAATTTCTAAAATTAAAAAAATTTCAAAAAATCAAAATAAAATAATTTTTTTTTTACTTTGAAAACTAAAGCTAGAACACACTAAAATTATTTAGCTTATCTTTTTATTACTTATTCTCCATTTTTGTATTTATTTATTTAATGTTCAAATGTGCCAAAGAAAGTGAAAAAGAAAAAAAAAATATTATTCAATATTAAACAAAATTTTTATTCAAATCTTAGATGATAGATTAAATACTTTGACAGATTTTTTTTTTAAAATAAAGTTATTAAGAACTGTAGTGGGTAACAAAAAAAAATCATATAGGATTTGGATAATTACATTCAGATATTACCGCATATCTTGTTTAAACAATTTATTAATAAATTTTAAATGGAATATCTAAAAAAAATATTGCCGAAAGCTGAAATTTTCATTATGGATGCTAAAGTATGGGACATTAATATAAGTTTTTTTTCTTTCTTTGCAAATTATTACTTAAAAACCTTTAATTTATGAAGTGAGTAAGAGCCTTTCTCCTGCATCATGTTTTTTATTTTAAACTTTGTCTGTAAAAAAAAATGGCAAATAAATTATCATTAATTTGAAAGTTATTTCATTTCAATATTTCTAACTTTCTTTTAAAAGTAAACTAAATAAATGGACTTATTTTTTTTTTTTTTAAATTTTTCTACGTTAGTTAACATTTGTAAAAATTAAAAAGGTAAATAAAATTCATTAAATTATTCATGTTTTTAAACATTTTTATAGTTATATTTAAATAATTGGGTACATTTTTATAAGAATTATATCTTAAAAACTAATAATTCTTTCAAGTGGAAAAAAATTCCCAACTAAAATGAACAGTGATTTGATATAAAAGATTTCTTCAAATTAAATTACTTTCAGCACAAAACATATTAATGTTTTCAGCACAAAACATTTAATAAAATAATAATCATAATATATGTAATAATTAATGTTTTTAATGCCAACATGCACCCACCAATAAGTTTATTTCTGCATTTTATACTTTTTTGTATTAAAAAATAGGTGCTTGAGAACACAATTATTTTTAACAAATGCACTACAAGCAAATGCCTGAAGTCTTTTTTTTTTCTTTTGGTTGATATGAAATGGCTGGTGGAGCTTCACTACTAATAAGGATAAGGAATGCCATCTGATGTAATCCTCAGTGGGTTAAAAATAGAATTGGCATAGATAATCTAAAACAATTATAGGGTAACCACTGACACTCTGTATTATATATATGGAAAAAGAAGTAGGGCGACAAATTCTGCATCCATTTCTGATGAGCTGATATCATGATTCTCCACATCAGAAAGGAAATAATTATAAAGAATGGGAAAAAAGAAGAAAAGAAAATTTTGCTGAAAATTGATTATTCCATTTTGTAAAATAGAGAGATGATTTAAATCATGTAGATTCAGATATTGAATGAAATTGTTAAGTATTCCCCATAATCACATGGATAAATTATGTAACATGCATCAAATATAAACAAAATATCATGATTTGAAATTTGTATTTATATGCTTTGAAAGATGACAAAAAAAGTCAATGTAATTCAATCACATAAATCTTGTGAAAATACAACTAGAATTTCATTAAAGCAAAATTAGTTTTAGATAGTTTCAATTAATATAAGACTAATTATTTTATGTTTTTTTCTAAAAAAAAAAAAGTCGAAAATTGGTTAGTAATTCATAATAAAATTTTGCACAATTCAATTTGCAGCAAATATTTGTTTATTAAATCTTACAATAAAATGTTATTTTTTATTCACCATTTATATTTCTGAATTTTCATATGTTGCAATACACTTATTTTGTTAAGAAACACTATATGCCCAGAGAATTGTAAAGTTTGACTAAAACTAAAACAAAGAAAAGCATGGTTATCACTTGTTTTAACTCTACAAATAAAACCACCTTTTTCAATATTTAATAAAAAGAGGAAATATAATTTTCAAACAAGAAAAGTGTAATTTAGGAATTTATTAAACCCTTTGAAAATAAATTTACAAAGGTTATGAATGCATACGAGAAACTCCAAGTTCCACATGAGGATACAATATGCACTTCAACCTCTCAATAATGAAAAGTCATCAATATTTCGCAATCTTTCTGACCATTGAGTATGTATAGGATCTCTTAAGTTAAAAATAGGAAATTCCTGTTTATTGAGCGGTAACGTCAAAATGAATAGTGGTTTGGATAATTTCTTCAAGACTTTTGAAACCCATGGACTCACTGTCAAAGAAAATATTTTAGTTTTCAAAGAATAAAAATGTGTAACACCTGTCGGAGTAATTTTCTAGGAATTAAATTTCAATAAAATTTTGGTCCCTATATTGGAATGAATGGTTTACTTTGGATATCCTAATGGGTTTTCAAATGTTTTAGATGGTGTCTATGGAACAGTACTTTGCATATAGGTGGTTATATTGGAAAGGTCACATTGATGGGGCCATAGTCTAACAAACTTTATTTTACTAACAATAAAAAAATTATGCTTTGAAAATAATCAATCATATTTCTTTATTCATAGATTATTCAGACTGATAAATTATAATTTTATTCAACATATAATTTTTTTTACCAAAGTCTCTAGAAAAAATTATCTATACATATAAAAAAAAATAAGAGGAAAATTCTTTTAGGTAACTGTAATGACAGTGATAAGTTCAGACTTAAGTGAAAATATTTTAAATTTTAACTATTAAATTTTATAAGCACTTTAAAAAAATTTCAAGACTGAACTTATTTTTTGACTAAAATCTAGTGCAGTTCAGCATAATTTTCAGAAATTTATTGCTCAATGACTGCAAAAAGTACCTTTCCATGAGCATGGCCTACATATTATATCTATGACTTGTTTACTTTTTCCAAAAAAAAATTAATTTTTCTTCATTTTTCATAGAAAATAAAAGCTACCTGGTATATCTTTTTACACCAATTGCTAAATAATAAATCACAAATTTTTTTCTTGAAGCCATTCTTATCTCCATTTTTCACTTCACCATCACCAATTTTTAGTTCTAGATCCATATATATATATATATTTTTAAATAAAATCAATTTAACTTTGATCATAATTTCTAAACATCAGGGAGAAAAATAAAATTAACTCAAGCAGAGCCAGATTCAACATGAAAAGATGAAGTTCAATCATTGCAATTCTTTCATTGCAATGTGACATCATTATTTGATAATTTTGCAATAATTAGGAAAAAAAGATGTCTTAATTAAAAAGTAATGTTTTTTTTCTTTTTGGAAAAATTAGTTTAAAAAAAATTAGAAAGAGAGATTAATAGTCTGGAACTCAGTCTACTGGTTATTTCTTGACTGATTTTAGTCCTCAAGATTGAAGAGTGGCACTCATGTTTAAAAGGCAAGCTGTAATACTTTGCTTGTTTTAGAAGAAAATCACAGTTGTATTATGCATTTATAAAGAAGCATTTCAGCGATAGCAATAAATGGTTTAAATAATTAACACTAAAATTTTAAAAAATAAACTTTTACCATTTGTATGATTTTCTTCAACAGAAGTTACACTTGCTGATGCTTGTTGATGCTTACGTTCAACGTGGCCTTTGCAATGCTCACACTCGTCATCTGTTTCAGAAGAGCTTTCGTCAAATTTCCGAGGCTTCTCATATATGCAACAACCTGATTAAATAACAATCTCTTAAAATTTCATCTTACTTACATTTTTATTTAATATGTTTCAAAAAGAGAGCTATGACTACTCATGAAATAAAAAATAGAAACAGAGAATAAAATTGCCATTTTATTTTTTATTTCCACACACACATTTACAGTTTTCTCTTGCATGCATAAAAACTGTGTTCTGAATCAAAATACCAAAAGGAAGAATTATTTGTAGTAATGTTGTGCATTGCATGTTGCAGAATTGTATTTTATTTAACCTGCTGGCAAGCAGACAGTTCCGGTTTTCTCCTATAGAAGCATGTATGTTTTGCATAAAATCTTTTTCCTCATTCTGTGTTTACATACAAAGTTCATGTTTATTAATGTTATTTAAATACAAAACAATGTTTGCAAAACTTTAAGGCAATTTTGAATAAATATATAAATCAGAAATTTAGCTTGCATAAATATGTATGTATTAAAATTGTATTTCATAATTTGGACCACTTCATTTTTTTCTAGAACAGATTAAATAAAAATAATTTCTACTTTCATAAAAGCAAAAATGCAGCTGTGCCACTTTCCATAACTCAATACATTGGTTTCAAAAGAATTAGCCTCAACTCTACAAGAAATTTTCAGCTTAGTAGACCAATGTGCAGATATGCATCAAAAAATGAAATATCTCATATATTTAAATAACTTTGTTATTGCATTAAAAATATGTATATCCTCCTAGATTTTTAACGATGAATTACAAATACAAAAAATAACAGAAATTGGGGATTAATTCAAGCAGAATCTGGATTTTTTTTACAAAATTTAAATTTATACAGCGATTTAACTTATGCTCTATAGCACTCCAAAAAAAACCCACCAAGATTGTAAACATACTACAAAAATGTTTAGCCTAAGACCCAAAACTTTTCATGATTAATAACTTAAAATATGCAGAGAAAAAATAGATCCCAGTAGCAGAATGAGCTCTTTGAGAACTAAATTAAAACCTTAAAGAAAAAATCTGCATTTACAGCAGAGTGAGAAGATTTGCGAGTAACAAATAGTATCTACTCCTGGCTTAATTTAGGAATTGGATCAATCCCGATTCCTTGGTCATTGAAATATAATTTTTTTTCGTTTTATGTCTAGCATAGAAGGAATAGTTATAGTAAATGATCATATTCGCGAAATTGTGAGAGCTAAGAGGTAATTCTTTCTTTCTTTTTTGAAAGAATTTTGAAATCATAGTAAATTTTCTTAAAATAAATTACAAACGGCAACAAAAAAAAAAAATTGCTGCAACAAAAACTTGCAATTACTGCAACAAAAAAAAAGCAACTCAAAACATTGTGGGATCAGAAATGTATCTCTTTAAAAGAAATAGAGCTGTTATCTACTTCATAAAATAATTGTCTACTATTAGTAATAAATAATGGTATATTTAGATTAATAAACAATCTTCTTATATTTTTTTAAATAAAAGCAGACGATTTTTAACGAAAGAAGACGTGATTCCACATCAAGAAAAAAACTTTTGCTCGTAATAATTAACCGCAATTAAAATGTTTTATAAAACATTATAAAATAATTAGTCATAATAAAATAAGTATAACATAAACTGAGTAACTAAAGTGAATGTAGTATGTCAATACTATAAGTTTCATGTTCCTTAACTCAGACATCCACTCAGAAACGATTAAGAATAATAGAAGAATCTTGAAGATGCACCTAATTTTCTAGCTCAAAATGGCGGGAAAGCCAAGCAAAATTTTCTTTGGTTTTCTGGATACTGGATAAATGGTTCTGTACTGTAATACAATCCTTCTAGGTCAGTGGTCGGCAACCTGTGGCTCGCGAGCCACAGGTGGCTCTTTTGATGTAAAGTTGCGGCTCTCCAGTTCCATACGAAAAAATTAATAAATTGTTACCAAAGCCCTTAAAAATAAGAAAAAAAATTTTTAAGTACCTAGTTTCTCAAGAGCTTTCTATTCTTATAATCGATAATTACAAACCGCTACCCTCAGGCCCGTCGTTAAGCCCGGTTAGAGGGGTGTCTCATTCCGACTCGATTCCGAGTATTCACCCGGAAAAGTGGCAAGTCTGTTGTCTGTTTGAGCATGCCGTTACCGACAACATGAAAAGGCACAAAAAAAGGATGATGCCTGCGACTCTCATCTTGTGAAACAGCAGACAAAACCCCAGAAATTTCTGTCAACTTGAAAAATCCAGGGTGCTTTAAAAGTATTTATTTAGAAATGCCTTTTTCTCACGTTTTCTCTTGCTCTTTCTAAAATAAAGACAATATCTTTGTCCATGTCGTTAAGAAAGGGAAGGAAAGGGCTCAATGCACATACAGCTGTGGTTTTCTCTATATGACTGTCCAGTTTCTTTTCACTCACCCCCCAGTTACTTCACTGACCTGTCTTTAACTGTCCAGTACCAGTTTACAAGTACTTAGTTACTCAAAGCATATCTTATAAATTAATATTATTATTGAATGTAAGTATAAATTTTTTATGAATATTTACTATTTGCAGTCTTATTGTTTAAATATTAAGGTAAAATTAAATTTCATTAAATATGTTATTTTCTTATTAAATTAATTCCTCAATTATTGCTTCAAAATTTAGGTATAAGACTTTTTTCAAAAAAGAAAAAAAAAATTTTTTTTAAAAATATATATGGGTAAAAATTGATTTTTATGAAGTAGATAAAAAATTTTTAATCTCTTTTCCACTGTAAAATGATTAAAAGAAAGAAAAAAGAGCAATTAAAATTTTTTTAGTTTATTTATATTCATTAGTAGGAGCTTGAGATGGAAACAGATAAATCACATATGAAATCTAAATATAAGAATTCTTTTTCCTTTTTTTAAATAGTTATTTACTAAGCTTTTTAATTTCGTGTTTAAAATAGTAATTTATTTTTAAATTTAATTTTTTCAGTTGAGATTATTTTTCACAGATCTTATTTAATTTAAATTTCAAAAATCAAATTCTATATTTGTTCGTAGCAGTTGTTTTTATAATAAGTTCAAACTGCAATCCTTTATGAACAAAACTATACTAATGCTTATTTTATTAAAAATGTAATGTGTTTAAAAATAGAAAAGCTGCAGTTTTCTTTTAAATAATGTTTTTTTCTCATCTTTTTTGTTACTATGTTGATGTATTTCGTATGTATTTAATGTTTTTTATTTATATTTTAGATTTAAGTTAACAATTTTCCATTTGTTTAAGTTAATTATTAGTAAAAAGAAACTTAATATTTTTGTAATTAAGTAAAAACTCAATTCACAGTTTTGTATTAAAAGGCACGATAATTAACAAAATAAATAATCTACAAAATTGTACTTTAACTACCTTAACTAGAAAAAAAAATTATTTTGCGATTTAAGGTTTTTTTTTTTAATATTTTAAAAAAAGACTTAAACATTCTTCGGTAAAGCATTATTTACAAATCATCAAATTTTAAAAATATTTATTTATGATTTATCATGCTGCAATGTTTGAATACATAGTTAAATTTTTTTTAAAGTTTTATTTATTATTTATATAGTATTATTTTTATATAAAGAAGTATTCGGATAAAAAATTTAGCATTTTACAAATTTAAGGCAAGAATGCATGAAAAAATTTATCTGTGCTTCCAAAACTAGTTCATCCCCCCCCCCAGAAAAAAAAAACTATTTCTGTATCCCCATTCAAGATTTTAGTCACAGCTCTTATATTAATAACAATGTAAATTATAAAATGAATAATAAAAATAAATAAAATTATTAAATGAAAATGAAAAATAAAATTTTAGTAATAAATAAGCATTAAAAATAATTATTCGCAAATCAAATTACTAAAATTAAATAAAATACGGATATAATATTTGAAATGCATCAGAAAGAATCCTACTTAGATTAAGAGTTTAAAAAAAATGCACGAGTCATAATTGATGTCTGATAATTTTTCAGTTTAATGTTTCAGTTTAATGAATAAATACTAATTTAATTTTCATCTACATTTTTTAAAGCCTTTGATGTGTATCACATGTTATTATCATGTAAAACATGATGTTATGAAAAGACCACCCTTAATACAAATTTTTATAAACCTTGTCAAAAATAAAGATAAAAATCTACTTCTGCGGATGTAGTAAATTAAAATTTAAAAGGGAAAAAACAAGCATATAAATTTAAAAAATATCTAATGCAATATATTGATATAATCTTTATAATAATAGCAATAATAACAGGCCTGTTTAATTGCCTGGTGAATGTTGAAGTTTTTAATTAATAAAGTTATTTAATTTGGTAAAAAATCGTTAATCGCCTTTTTACACTCGCCTTCCTCAACAGTGATTTGTTTGTTTTCGATTGTTAAAATTCTAACGTGTGACCTCTATCCGTTCGTTTTCGCGTTCACTTGAAACAAAATTTCTTTAAATGCATATTAAGAACGGTCACTCCGAATTACCTGCATATTATTAAATTTAGCAAGCAAATACATTAATGTTGTAATTTTGCGTATAAAAGATATTTAAAATAATAGAAGATCGTTACTTTCAGTGACTTATATTAAATTAATTTTTTAAAAAAATGTTAAATTATTTGAGTTGGAAAGCTCGAGGCTCAATAAATCTTTACAATAAATAGAAAATAAATAGAAATAAAAATTATAATAAATAGAAAAAGTATGTGACCATCGTTTCTAGCACTTAAGTCGATTTAACGTTTGCCTTGACAAAAAAATGCAAAATTTATTTAAATGTTTAATAATTAAGTGCTTAAAAGTTGTTTTTAACAGTAACAAGAATAGACGGTACATATTTCTTAAAAAAGGAAAATTGTGAAAAAATTCTGATATAATATAAATGAATATTATTACAGAATTGCTATGAAAAATTAAAAAGAATTATTATAAAATCTGTCTGATAAGATTGTGTTTCGTTGCACATTTAATAAAAAAAATCGCGTTTTCTGTTGAAAATTTGACAAGAATTAGTAAGAAAATTTACAATTTTCATCGAATTTTAATCACCCAAATATTCTTATCCCCCCAAAAAAGAAATAAGTTAAAAAAATTAAATAAAAACTAAATTTTAAAAAAATTATTAGCTTATTTTGAAAATAAAGAATAAATATTATTCTGTATTCAAAACCGTTTTTTTTTAATTAAAAATCATAAATACATAAAAAAATATTATAGTATTAAATCAAAAATTTTCAGTGGCTCTTTAAAAGCGGGAAATTTTGTAAAATTGTAACTTTTGGCTCTTTCATTTCAAAAGGTTGCCGACCCCTGTTCTAGGTCATTGTATAGTTTCAAGAAGGCATTTGATGTGTGCCTGCCTAAAAGAATCTTAACTACTTTTTAATATTGACTATGATTTGTAATTTGATTTTTTTTTCAGAAATATTTTTTTCATTTATTGAACCAACCAGGGTTGGAGTTTTTGCCGGCAAAAAGGGGTTTTTGCCAGGACAGTGGCAAAAACCTGGTAAAAACCGGCAAAAACCAAATTATCTAAATTGCTGATTAAATATTATTACAAAATACTTGAAACAAATTTAAATCAATCATAAGGAATAATAATTTTGATACATTACATGAAAAAATTATTTTTAACATATTAATAATTAATATAATGGTAATAATTTTTAAAAGATTGAAAGTTTGTGATCTCTTTTCATTTTAGAATCCTAAAATAAATGTTTTTTTACAAATAAATAAATATTATTATTTGTATAATATTATTATTTATTATAAAAAATTATTATTTGTACAATAATTAACTACACATATTGATAGATATTTTATGCTTTAAATTATAGTTATATTAATTTAAAATAAGCTCATTTCACTGGAAAAAAAAAAGAATAATCACAAATTTTCCAATCAATAATGTTTTAAACTACTAGAATGATATATTATTACATTATCATTTACTTATGGAATAATAATTTTGTTAATTTTTTTGTAATTATTTATATTTATAGTATATATTCCAATTTTAGGAATAATGTTGTATCAAAAATGTGTTTTTGTCCTCTCATCTTGGAAAATATAGGTTTTTGCCCCTTTTTGCCAATTTGCTTGGCAAAAACCTGTTTTTGCCAGGACGGTTTTTACCGGTATTTACCATGGTTTTTTCCACCTGCGGCAAAATCTTGCCAACCTTGGAATCAACTAATGTGCTATTACGAAAAGTACAATTAACTTTAATCAAACATCAGCGTTTTATAAGAGTTCTTTTTCTTTCTTGCCATTTTGAAATTTCTGAAGTAAAATAATTTTTGTAGTTTCTATAGCTGATAATTGTATACACATACCTGCCAACATTGGAGAAATAAAATAACGGAGATTTTACTAGCAAAATTTTTTAGGCTACAAGGTTTGATACACCATGTAAGTCAAAATGAGAAATTCAAAATTGGAAATAATATAAGCACTTACATTTAGCAAAGTAAAATATATGTATATAAATTTTAATTTAAAGAAGATTTCTTTAAACCATTATTTATAATTACTTAAACTATTATTTTTTAAACATCCGTTGTTGAAGAGCCGCCCCAATTTTTTTGTTTACAACTACAAATGTTCAACTCCATAGCCTTGTAATTTTGACCCAATCCAGAAGACAAGGAAACTCCTGGATCAGTATCCCCAGAGGTATTGATTTGTTCTGGGAACAGGGAGGATATTGCGACTTGATAGATTTAACGTGCATCAGTCACCATTTACTACACGGGGAGTCTTCGGCCGGCTTGTGATTGAACCCATGAACTCTTGGACATGGGCCCAGTGTCCTAGCAACCAGGCTATCCTGGCCTACTTAAACTTTTAACACTCAACAAACAGTACCAGCAATACTACTACCTGTTGAGGAAGAAGAGAAGTATTTTTGCCATCCGCAGATATTTTAAAACCATTTTTAAAAAAAATTTTTTTTTTTTACATTTCTTCAACAAGCACAGAGAAAATTGAGAACATATAGGTAAACAGGAGATAGTCGTGAAATACAGGAGTCTCCGTTAAAAAACAGGAGATTTGGAAGGTTTGTATACAGATCAGTAAAAGGAAGGTGGCAAATTAATTATGCTAACTTAACTTTCATTCAGCTGGTTTATTTTGCAGATTAGCCATATTGCTAAGGTTTTTCAGAACCACAGAGAATACTGTAATGCACGCAGAAATAGATACATAAAGAAGCTAAGAATTTATCATCTGCTTTTTCATCTTAGAAATTCTTCCCTCTCCCTTTTCATTTTGATTTAGTTTTTTACAAACAACATTTGAAGTACATTGTTACATTAATACATATATTTGATAATCTCTAAAGATTCAGAATACTTTAATCGCTCATTAAATTTATAATTTTCCTTCAGTTTACCAGCAGTTTAGCTCATTTTTTTTAAGTATATTTTTAGTATTTTAGCAAATTACTACACATGTTTTGAAATACTTTAATATTAAAGACAAAAAATAATAACTGATAAGTCACAAAGTATTTTCACTCTTCAAAAAAATTTTTTTTTCAAAAGCATGTCCAAAAAATAAAGGCTGGGTCTACCCAAAGAAAGATAAACTTTTAAGTACAAGAAGAAAGAAAGAAAAAACAGAATGGTTTTTTTTTAGATTAAAACAATACCATAGTAATAAACAGTGATTACATACACTTTGATTTCTTTTTATTCATGTTTTCATTATCCACAGTGTCTGCTGTCCAACCAACCTTCTTTTTCTTTTTGGGTTTTTTCAATTTCACTTTCACACTTTGAAGAGACTGAAAGAAAAACAATTTTGAAATTATTATGCCTCTTAAAATTATTTAGAAAAAAATTTTGTAAATTAAACATATTGCTACAGAAAAAATGAACATAATAGTCACTTTTCTCAGTAGGCGCTTCATTCCTTCTTTGCTCATAATCATTATTATGAGAAGAGTTAAATAGATAATACACTTAAAAAGTATACAAGGGCAGAAAGATAAAATCATCACTAACAACAAAAATCAAAAGTATAAATATTTATTCAATGTCTTATTAAATAAATGTGACGACTGGTGGCTGAAAGGTAAATCCAGGATTCGATCTTCAGGCCGGACAAGATTGATTTAGACCAGAGGTTCCCAAACTTTTTTTTCTCGTGGACCACTTTCAAAGTTTTACTATTTTCGGTAGACCCCCTGCTGCTACATTTCTACTGTATTCCCAAAACTCCTAAGAAATATCGCCCTAAATTGGGGGTGCTAAGAAGGGAGAAAAAGTAGCACATTTTCTTGTGTCCTATTTATTAAAATAATACTTGTGGTTATACAAAATTATAAGCATTTATTATTACAAAAAAATCAACAATGAACTCAGAAATGTAAATCAACAATAAAAAATAGTCATACTTTTAATGAGACTGATGCACTTGATGAATTGACAGCAAATTATCAATATTTGGCTTCAGTTTTGTAAGAAGTAATCTAAAATCTCCCCATTCTGTGATGTTCAATCTGCTATTTTTTTTTGTTAACAGCAGGTTGGTAACGGCACTGAAACTTCTTTCGACAAGATATGACGAGGGAAACGCTATCAAAAATTTTCTCGCAATTTCTTATAGCTCAGGATATTTTTCGGGGATTTCTGCCTGCAGCCAAAATGTTTGATAGCCTTTTTTAAATTCCACCTTCAGTTAGTTCCTCGTTGGTGCTAATTTCAATTTACCAAGAAAAGCCGAAATTACCCTCTTTGTTTTTATTAAATTAAGGCTGTCCACTTGTAACTGCAAGTTAACGTCATTGAATTTTATGAATAAATCTGTTAAGTACGCAATATCCGCTTTATATTTGATCAGATTTTCTTTTAAATCTGGTGTTTTAGTTTCCAGACACTCTATCACTGATTCGAAAAGTGAATAAAATCTCGATAAGCATGCACCTTTCGACAACCAGCGTACTTCAGTATGCAAGAGTAGTCGTTGGAAATCTTCATCATTTTCATCGCACAATAGTGCAAATAAACGGGTAGTCAAAACATTGCTTCTTATTTTATTAACTGCGTTAATCATAAATTGAGGCGATTGGGGCAATCTATCACTCAAATTTTTCGCTACAAGGTGTACGCCACGATATCACCCGAACATGGCAGGAGCTCCATCTGCTGCCACCGAAATTATATTTGTAAATGGAATAGATTTTTCTGTAAAAAAAAAATCACTCAGGACTATCGATTCGCCTTTAGTGTCCGACTTCAAAGTTTTTGCGAAGTTTTTAAGGTAAATCCAAGCCAAAAGTTTTGTTCTTTATTATGAAAACCAGAAAATTTTTCGTGGACCCCCGTTTGCAACTTGTGAACCCCTGTTTTCTTTTCACGTCTACGTGGACCCCCGTGTGGTCTCCTACGGACCCCTGGGGGTGCACCTGGACCACTTTGGGAACCTATGATTTAGACTTTCATCCCTTTAGTGGGTTGATAAAATTAGTATCAAGCATGCTTGGTTGACCACCTGCATCTCAGAGTCCAAATTCAAGAAAATTGAGATGGGCACAGTAGACCTTGGCCCTCTATGGGCTGTTGCGCCACTGAGTTTAGTATGCTAAACAAATGTACTTCTGCTATATCCCAATTACTGTTATAAAAACAAATAAAAAAATAGCTTGAAACCTATTATTTGGCTTAAAAAGTGTCATTTAGTCATTATGCTTGGTCAATGGGGCATTAGTTTAATGTCCATGATCATGTTATTGTTGGTAAAGAGAATCGTGCTTATATGTTCCCTTAAAATTAGAAATTTCAAAAACAGACAAGTCACAATTAGTTTTGAAAATATATATATATATATAAAACTAAACTTGTGTGATAGCAAAAAACTTTAGACACTACATAAAACATTAATTACATATTAAACAAGAATAAAAATAAATGATATAAATATTTTTGAAAGTCTTGAAACATTGATCAAGCCTTTTAAATAAAATAAGATAAAAAATTTGGAATTTTACGTAATAAAGTTGAACATTATTTAATATATAAACACGCTAAGAAATTTAAAAAAAATTAAGTGCTCAGCTATTATAAGGAATAAATTATTTAGCTATTAGAAGGTCATTTAGTTTATTTTTTTTTTTTCAAATTTGAAGTTTTCCAAAATATTGCAACATCGTATTTTAATTTTGTCTCCCTCAAAAATTTTATGCCTGTTATGCCTATATAGCTATGAATAAAATAAATATCAATACATATATCATTATCCTATTGTTTAAATATCATTTAAACAGATAAAAAAAAACTGAATTGGATACTTAAAAGTAGCTAGGGTTGTAAACGTCATTGTAATGGTCAATGCATCTTAATTTATAAATTAAACATACTTTTCAAGAATTAGGAAGATTTAGAAAAATTTAGGCATATTTCAATTTCTTTATTTACATATTTTCAGAACTCAAAAGGCTCAAATAATATTTATTTATCTCTCTTCTCCTTTAAAACAGACATAATTGTCATTTCCACAATGTTATAAATTTTAAAACAGAATTCTATTATAAAACTACACAGTAAAGTATCAAAAATTTATAGATTAAAATATGTACACATAGAATTGTGATAACTTTTCTCGCAATTCCAACTATTTTTTAAAAATGTTAATTTATTTATTTTCAAAAACTAGACACAATAGCTTAACAGCTTATGGTAAGATAAGGTCAACTGTGTCCATCTCAGTTTTCTTTACCAAGGGCTCTGGAGTACAGGAGCAGATGTTTTGGTTAGGTGGTCAGACCGACATCGAACCCCCAGTGTTTAGTTCCCAAGCATGCTTGGTACTCATTTTATCAACCAACTGAATAGATGAAAGGCTGAGTCAACCTTGCCTGGTCCAAGGATCAAACTTAGGACCTGTGGCATAAGTGTGTAAAGTGCTACCACTCAGCCACCAGATGTCTTATTTATTTTCTACTTATAAAATTTCAGAAAGTCCACTTAATTTAATGTGTGCTAATTTTCAGTTACAACGATCAAATTGCTTATTTAATAATGAAAAGGTTGTAGAAAAAGAAAAATTTCAGCACAAGTATGACTATAAGCTTTCATATTTGAAGATACAGGGATATTAATTAAAACAATGTCTTCTTTAAGAAAGCAGAAGCTTTTATTAGTTTTTGAATATAATGAAAATTCAGCGAATAATTATAGTATATTTTCAAACAAGCATTAGCATTGATTAAGCACAGAATTAATGTTGACCAATAGGATTCAGAAGAATTGATGATAAAGAAATCCCAACTTTGAAATTTAATTAAAATTCCGATCTTTACATCCTCTAAATTAATTAAAATACCTCTACATCACTTTAAACTATCAATATTAGAAGTAATTCCTGAGAACTAAAGCCATTATACAACAATAAGGTATTATGACTATTATACCAACAATTTCAAAACAATTAGAAGCAGCACAAAACTTTATTATAAATAGTTTAAAATTCATTACAGCAGTAGCCTCGTTATCATCTGATTCTATAACAACCGTGGAAGAAGCAGTCGCTTCTTCAGTTTTTAATTTCTGCATTCCAGCCATGAAAAATTACGAGTTTAATTAATCACCAGAAAAAGAAGTGTTATTGTGAAGGTAGAAATGTTGAGACTAAGTTTATTATGATATAAACCATACGAAGAAAATTAAGTTGTGCAGGTATCCATCAATCTTAGATACTTTACAGATAACAATATTTTGTTAAATTTAACGGTATGTTGATATTTTGTGAAGAAACTTCCACCCGCCCACTTTTGTCCAACTCAATATTTAATTACCCTAATAAAATTGGATTTCAGCTAAATTAATCCTTCCACATTTCCTCTCCCTATTGAGTTGCAGAAATAGGCAGACAGAAACGGTATTCAATAAGTTGTTTATTATTATTTGTGCATAGTCCCTGCTTAATTGTTATATTTCGATTACTGGAAAGTTGTTTTATTTGATTCAATAAATTCTTTCTTTGCTCAGTTTGATTGAAATATCGGAGGAATATTTTTTTAAAACTAGCTCTTAAGAAACTCAAAATGAAGTAAGTTAATATGCAATGGCTATTTTTGAACCCTCTTGCTCCTAATAAATGCCTCATTTTTAGAACCAATTAAAGAATTATTCTGCAAGTTTTAACAATTTTAAATTGTTGTTATAAATTTAGTGCTTTTTGACTGTTCCTGTTTATTAATTTAGCAATGTAGATTGTTGTTTTTTAGTACGTTTTATAAATATTATTTTTTCTTTAATTGAGATTGAAACCTTTTTGATTGGTAATAAATAATTGATTGGTTCTAAGTTGTAAAAATAAAAGCTTGATTGCCTGTAACTTTTATGCTATATTCTATAAATTCGTGTAATTTTATTCATTCACATTAGAATAAGTAAAGTTAAAGTTTTATAGTTGTCTTTATAAGTTTTTTGCCTAAAATCTTAAATATTATTTGAAAAGGAATGATTGCTACTAAGGAAGGTGCAGAAGCCTGTAAAGAGCATATTTTTATACTTTGGTAAAATGTCTTTGGTGTGTCACTGCCTGTCATTAACAAAATTTCGTTACTTTTTTGATGCAGGTTCCAACATAGTAATTTTAAAATGACTTTTTTATTTAATTTTTTCTCAGAAATAAAATTTTTCAAAATCATTCTTTAAAAGGAGTATCAAGATGCTCTATTTTTGTCTTCATAAAATTAAGTATTATAGGAAATAGATATTTTGGTTTCTAAAAAATTTTATTAAATTTTTCTGTTTCAAGATAGACAAACATTTACTCTAATTTTATTGATGTACATTTATTACAAAGAGTTTCTCTTTCAGAACTATGAAAGATGCAAGATATTTAATCAACAGAAAGCAACTAAAAAGGCCAACAAACATGATAAGAAAGGCACCTCGTGGGGTAATGGATGCCCGAAGTATTCTTAACTCAAAACACAAGTCTAGACCAATGAATCGTGCAGGTGTTAATGTTCAAGGATCATTTTCTTCCACAAAAAGATCAATTCCTTCAAATGCTAGTACTTCCCAAGTTGCAGTATGTATTGTTCTTAATGTTGTATTTATTACTATCCACCATGTGGTGTATATTATTTATTGGTTTGCTTAAGATCTGTATAAATATCTTTAATTTAGACTTTTCAAATCAAAGCTGACAAAGTGTAAGCTTAAATCTTTTTACTACTCCACGTTTGAAATTCCACCTTTTAATAAATTAACTTTCTAATTTAATAATTTATAACAGATCAGAGTTTCTGTAAAAAGAAAAACATAAGCAATTCAAACAACTTATGTGATCTATTTTTTTATGAATATGGTACAATTGAAAAAATGTTATCCCATCTTTAATAGTTTTAGATTTATTTGTAGCATTTTCAAAGAGTTGCAAAAATTTATGTGGATTGGTTTACCAGAAAAATATGCCAATAATTTAGCCATTTCTTAAGTTATTAAATCTGACACAAAACAAAAAAGTTAAACCCCTATATTTATTTTCATATTATTTAAGAGTGAGATGTCCGATCAGAATTTCAGTCTGATATCCTGATAGGTATTAGTATATTTTCATTTGTTAACTGTTTTTAGTTTATTTAGCTATTATTATTCAATTGATATAGATTTTTCTTTGTACTTTAAATTTTAAGTTCTTAATATTTTAATTTGATATTTTATGAAGTTTTATTTTTATTTTTTATATCCTTAGTTTTGTCATGTTAACACATCAGTTAGTATCTTTGATAATATTAAAAGCATTTTCTTTTTTAAGAAAACTAAAACCTAAGAGCTTAACCATCTTGTACTCTCTTTTTATAGATTCTTTTTCCTATTTTCTATTTTATCAAAATTAGTTGGAGAAAAAAAACATGCGGCAATATTGATCAGCATTATGTTCTTTTCATACAACTGTATTTGTATCCAATTGAGCTTCTAGTATCCGTCAGGGGTTTAACCTTAATCTTTCACAATAATGGCTTCGTGCTTTAACTATTGTATTATCATATCTCATTATTTCAGGATAATTTAAGCTGTTTTTAAATACTTTTTAAATTTTTGTGTTTTTAAATTTTTGCTGCTTTAATTGTTTGCTGTTTTTAAATTTTTGTGTTTTTGCTTTCTGTTGATCTGTTTGGGATATGAAATGTCAATTTTGTTTAATGTTCAAAAAACAAACAGAAAATTATTAAAACATATAAAATTTCATACCTTTTATCCTATGAAGCAATATTTAAAGAAAAATTAGTCTTTTTATTGATTTTCAAGAACACTCTTTTGATTGTTTATTATTTCACATTTCCCCCTTTTTTTCCTTCTTATTCTATAATCTCATGCCTATCAAAATTAATAAACATCTTTATAATTAAAACCCAATTAGCATTTATTAATTTTTAATGTTTAAAATTACAGTAGGGAACCGATTATCCGGAACGATCGGGACCATCGCTATTCCGGATAACTCATTTTTCCGGTTTACTGAATCGCTACAAAAAGCCATTTTTTTATTGTTAAACCCAACAAAAAGAAACAAATATTTGAAAATAATCTTAAAAAGAAGAAAAAACGATTAAGTAATACACTAATGATTATTTCCAAAATGATGGTAAGGTAATCATCTTTCAAAAAAGAAAGAAAAATCCTAAAATCTTATGAGGAAAAAATATTTTTTTTTTAAAAATGGCTGGAAAATTTATCGAATTTCGTTCCGGTTTTCTGATTTCTGGATAACGGGTCCTGTACTGTACTGAACATTTTATATAGAGTGCATTAAATTCAGTTTTTTAACTCATTTTTTGTCATATCAGTTTTTTATATTGCGTTAATTATACCTACATATGCTATTTACACCACTTGGAGCATGAGGTGTAATGCTCCATGGCTCCTGATTTCATGATATTCTGTTTGTATATAAGTCTGATATTTTTCTTACTTTTTAAATTATGACCAAAATCTTTTCTTTATTTCTTTTCTATCTAAAATGTAGAATTTATGCATCATATTACTGTCTTGGAAAGAATGCAAAATTTCATTTTCTCAAAAAATATGTTTCTCTTCTATGTAGTTTTGTGGTCCACTTTTATTCATTTGTCCTTATTTCAGCCTCCTGAAAAACGTGTGAAAGTGGCAAGAGATGGAAATATTGTGATCACTGCAAAGTCAAAAGAGGTAAAAACTGTTGTCAATTAAAATGAAATTACATTTAAGTCTTTGCAATCATATATACAGTTGAACCTGATTATCTCGAAAACCTTTGTATCTCAAAATTTCTAAAATTCCCTACATTTACTGTCTGAAATCCATGTATTTTCCATGTTTATGTAAAAAAAATAAATTTCAAAACCTTCGTTTCTCAAATTTCTAATAATAGAGCGCAAGTGTCAAAACTTTCTTTATCAGTAGAACTTGCAGTCAGAGATGAAATTCGTGAATCCGCAGGAAGTAGGGATGAACAAGTTGGGGGTGTTTCTTGGAATTTCAATCACTATCCTTAACTAGAAAGGAATACAATGATTCTGGCAGTAAGTGAGGGGTTAATGAGTTGTGACCACCAGGGGTTACCTTAACAACATAGATAAGAAAGCTAAGAATAGAAATTCATTCTCACCTCAAAATTGCAAGCAATGCATCAAAGGATAGTTACCAGTTTTAAAGTGAACTATAGAAAACAGTTTGTATGCAAACTTGTAGATGCTATCAGAATTACTGTTTTGCCTGGAGAAATGTGTTTTTAAAAGCAATCCAAAATGGTTTTAAAAAGCTGGTTTTAGGAATAGCTGTGACGATGATGAATAAGAGATTGAAGGCATCAGTAAAGAAGAAGAAACTGTTGATGCTGAAAATGCAGTGCAGATTTGCTAGAATGGAATGCAATAAAATCTGGATTAATTGTTGACATTAATTTTGAAGATTTTTACAAGTAGACAACTGTCAGGCAGAAGATAGACAGATGAGGAAATCGTAGATAATGTCAAAGGAATATCAGATGAAGAAGCTGAAGATCATATTGATGAACCAAAAAAGAATGCAAAAGAGGTGGGAAAAAAAGCTGTAGAATTCTTATAAACTATTCTTGAATCCCAGTAAAATGTTGGCTATCAGTGATTTTTGCTCTTTCTAACCTTAAAAGAATAATCAAAACAAATAAGGTTACACGTCAAAAAACTTCAAAAAATTATTTTCAGTGTTAAATGTATATTAAAAAAATGTTATGTAAATGGATGTATGTGGCATGATTAATTTAAAGAAATACCTATATTTTTATACCGAAAACAATTAACGCACTTTAAATAGAGTAGTAAGTCCCTGTATAACTGAAAGCCTCTTTATCTCAAATATTTCGCCTTTCCTGTGAGATTCGAGATAAACTGTGTGTGTATGTAATATATATATATATATATATATATTTATATATATGCACACACACATAATTGTATACAAATATATATGCATGCAGTGAGAAAAAAAGGTTTTCCTCTGAATAATTTTTGTTCTGATCATTTTCTTAGTTTTCAGGAACTAAGTGCCAATCACTATGAATTAAAATGTTAACTTCAAGCATTTCATTTCTATTTATACTTTTGATTGTAAGAAGCACAATGTATCTTTAACAAGTAGCTGAAAATAAAGTTAGAGAAGCTTGTGAAGTTAACTCTATCAATCAGCATATTCTTCTAACTAATTTAAAAAACTAGCAGATCATGAAATTGGTGAGGGTCTATTTTAGTTAATTGTCCAATTTTGATTTCTACTGACCTATTATTTAATGTGTTTTTTTTATAAAAAAGAAATTGTATGCTAGATTGAAATTTTAATAATTAGTAATAATTCAAAAGGTCTTTCCACACTCTGTTCCTCGGTGGTCCCCTGCTGATGTTGAAACAACCAATGTGGAAAATCTGGGTATTGATGATGTTCTTGACATGGATTCTCTACCATCTACTCTCATTGGAATGAATAAAGTAATATTCTCTTCTTTATTTTATTTTTTGATTAAGAAAAAATATTTATATTTTTTTATGTAATTTTTTATTAATTTATATTCTACACTTGGAATTTTTAACTCTAAATTATGGGTATGAAAAATGTCTTACAATAAAGATAAATTGCATGGAGCTCGCTGGCTTTCAACTGACTAGCAATTTCTAGTGATTTAGCTTATTTGCCAGAAAAAACCCTAGTCAAATGAAGAAGAAAAAATTTAAGTAAAATTTATTTATTTCCACTACCAAAGTTACTGATCTAAATTAAAATTAAACCATCAGTTATACAAGCTACAAAACGAGTTCTGGAGAGAAAAAAAAGCAAGTGCATGTAATAAGAAATATTAAATATTATTTCACTTTTCAAATATTTTTTAGCTCTTTCTTGAAGCCCAAATTTCAAATGCCGTTTCAAAATTTTACAAATACCTATTTGACCTATTTGCATGATGTTGTTACAGGTATGTATGACTATGGTAAAGTTTACCAAACAGTTGTTGCAAATCATTCTTCTTCGGAAAGTCCACAGTCTCTTTATATTCATGTCTCTACATCAGGAAATTAAACAATTTTTAAACCGTTTCTATTCAATATTTTGTAGCAAATTTTGTGAAATTGAGTGCTCATCAGTGTGATCAAGGGAAAAATAGAATTTCTTTTATTTTCTGTTTCAAATGAGAGAGTTAAAAAAAATTTTTTGTAGGCCTCACATTTTGGCAAGTAGGATTGTTTATTTTTACTCAATGAGACCTTTTATCGTGATTTGATGTCCTGGTGATTGGCTGTGAGAACTCTTTTTGCATGTTGGGTTGATGTTAATAATCAAAAATTATTAAACGAACTTAATATTATCAATCAAATGAACAAATATTATTAATATTATCGATAAAATGAACGAATATCAGAATTCAGCTCCTCAACCAAATCAGAATGCCTCTTCACACATTCTGTTGTAGGTAGGTCACAAGAACAGAAAAGAAATATACAGATCATTTAAAGGGATGAGAGAGATGAAGTGCTTGAACGATCTATCTTGAAGGTCAAGTTTATTCCCACTTTCATTGAAGGTCAAGCTCGTTATTTTTACTCTCGGGAATGTATGATTTTGAAATTCGATAATGTGGGAGGAAAATCATGCAATATAATTAACAACTTGTTTAATAGAGGAATGAGAGAATGTATGAACTGGACTTAAGATTTTTGGTAGTTTGCTTTTTTCCTGTTTTAATTTTCTTCGATTGCTGATTTCAAGAAAGATAATTTTTATTCCATATTTAAAGTTTATTCTAACAATTTTTAGGTGTTTAATCAATTGATTTATAATCAAGATATCATAAATTAATTGAAAAAAAATGAAGTGTTTGCTATTACTTCATGGTTTAATTTTATGCATAATAAAGATTATTTATTTATTTATAATTACTATTTTTTTAAAAGAAAATGATTTTAAGAGTTTTTAGCTGTCAATGAATTTGTATCTTTAGATGTTTGTTTTGCTCATTGGACATTTACAAATTTAATACAATTAATGCAAGAAGACTTCTAATTTTTTAAACTAAATTTTAGTATTTTACGACGCCCATTTGCATCACATACAAATTTAGCTATATTTTAAATTCCAAAATAATTGTCAATTATTTCTCAAGGTGCACTGTTACATTTTTTGCCAAGTTAGGGTGGTATAGACTATATACCAAATTGTGTAGGAAATATTGCTGAATGTGAGCATTAATGTTATTTATTGTTGTTGTTATTTATTGTACAATGTTGTCATTTATAAATTTTTTTATGATGCATTTTTAGGCACTTCCAAGTAATAGAAGTCTTGCAGAAGAGATTGTTGACATGCAGGATACAATGATAGCAGATCAGGTTTCAACTCTGCAACAACAACCTTCTATGTGTGTCTACGTTTCTAACTTGCATGCATCAGTGTCTAAGCAAGACATTGTGGTAAGATGCATTGTCTGTTATTAACATTTTTTATTATTGAAATGAGCATGCTCTTTGCTTTAATAAAAGTAGACGTATGCATATGTATACATCTGTTGAATATGTATTTTTTATTTTAATACCTATTTCTAAGTTTGCAACCGCATTTATAGACACGTTAAGCTAAGCATGTTTATAATATTTATTTTTTAATTTATTGTTTAAGTTTTTTTTAATTTATGCATTTTTTTCTTCCTATTTCAGGAGCTGTTTGGTGATATTGGATTAATCAAGCGTGTTGAAATGACTCAACCAGGGGTTGCTCTTGTTGAATTCTTTGATTCAAATGATGCTATCAAAGCCTGTGAGCTTTATCATCAAAGATTATTAGATGGTAACCTTTACTTCAGTTATTTATGTAGAAAACTCACAGCTAGTTGAAATTTAATTTTTGCTACTTAGCTTAAAGCTTTGTTTGAGAAAACATTAGCTTTTAAATTATAATTAAGTTTGCAGTTCTATGCGTTCAGATGAGTATTTAATTGTCCAGGGGTACAAAAGTCATTTTTTAATGAAAAAAATTTAAGTTTTGATTTTTTAAAATTTTTCTCATTCAAGGTTTTGTTAAGAATTGAATGTTTTAAAGTTATTTAGTTATTCATTTTTAAAATGATACAATTTGTGCATATTTATATTTATATAACTATATAATAATTGATAATTCACTCACAAAAGAAATTGAGAGGATTAGTGCCTTTTCTACTACTGCTTTGAGATTTATTATACAAATAGCACTCAAAAATTATAAGTAGTTATTTAGTAACACACACAAAAAGAAAAAAACTATAGCATTTATAACATTAAAGTTCTCAAGTATGATGTTATTCATGTAACATACCTGCCAAGTCTCCTGTTTTTTAATGAAGACTCCTGTATTTTCATCTATCTCCTGTTTACCTGCATATTCTCAAAATTTTCCCTGTATTTGTTGAAGAAGTTATAAAGAAAAATTGGCGATAAAATATCCTTTAATTTCAATAATACTTTTCTTATTCCTCTATAGATGATGCTATTGCCAGCACTCCAGTGTGCTGAGTGCTTATAGTTTAAGTAATTATAAATAATGATTTGCCGGCCTGGTGGCCGAGCAGTTAGCGTGCCTGACTGCGAAGCCATAGGCTGCGGGTTCGAATCCCACTCTGGGCATGGATGCTTCTCTCTATCTCTTTGTGCTGTCCTCTGTTGTGTGTGTGAATGTGGCCCACCCTATAAACGGGTTTGTGGCAGTGTGACGTGGGCAATGTTGCTCGCCTCCTTGACTTTGGTTCACAGGTGCCCACTGGGTAACGCTAATTGAGCAACAATTCTGGCATAGTATAGGCAAAAGATTCAAATTCAGTGCCTGCCATTGGAAAAAAAGTAAATAAATAATGATTTAAAAATGATTTTTTGACTTACACATGATTATGCATGATGTATCAAAACTTTACTCATAGCCTAAAAAGTGTCACTATTAAAGTCTCCATTATTTTATTTCTCCAATGTTGGCAGGTATGATGCAATTAATATATTGATTAAGAAAAAAAAATCGAATTATGTAATTTTTAGCCGGTAAATAAAATTTCTGGTATCTGCATAGTTTTATCACTTACCTTTGCATAATAAGTAAATGCGAAAATGTCTGTGCATAACTTTCGAGTAAAAAAATAAAAGTTATTGTATTACTTTAAATGGAATTCCATGTTTGCTCTAACATCTTAAAATCTCTTTTGAAAACATGGCAAATTACGTGAATAGTTCAGCACGGTTTCAACCTCTTTCGGGGGAAGCATGAATAAAAAGACTTAAAACTGAAAATTAAATTAATAGAAATTCATTGTGAAAATCACAATTTGATAACATATTAATATAGTTAATTTAGCTCCTAATATTATCAATATTGAAACCGATAGAGGTATTAGTAATTAAAATTGAAACAATCTACTTGCTTCAAAATAGAAAAAAAATCTTTACCTTAAAAAATTTATTATTTCAGAAAAAGGAAAAATATAAAAGGAAAAAATTTCTTTTTAGATCTTTACTTAAAATTTCTGAAATCCAGACCTAATATTTATGTACTAATTTGAAAAAAACAAACAAACATATAACTGATAATATGTTGTTTTTTTTCTTCATGTAAACAAACTGTAATGAAACAATAAATAAAATGTGCTTTGGTGCTTCATTGTATTATTATTTTATATTTTTACTTCCATGATTTTAATGCTTTTTTTTAAAAAAAAAAATTTCAAGTGATTAAAATAATGTTTGAAATCATTGATTTGAATGTATTACTTTGCATTGTTGATTGTTGTACATTCTCCTATCTCAGGTCAGCCAATGATGTGCCAAGTTCAACCATCCAAGCGATCATCACTCATTTCTCAAAGGTAAACACACTCTATTTTTATAATTTTTCATGCTGTGTAAATAAGTTTTTGAAATTGATTGAGTGTCAATGAATTCCCTTTTATTTTTAAGGATTTTTTTCTTTTAGTTAACTTAAATAGAAACCTTCCTGTAAGTATAACACTTTAAAAAGTGTATGGTATGAACGAGTTGGTCAACACATAAAGGAAGAAAAACTAAATCGTTTAAAAAAAAAACCTCATTTGAATAAATCAGTCAATGTTATGCTGGGTTTGGTAAAAACCCTGTACAAACAATTTTAATATACCTTTATAACAAATAATCATGAGAGTAGTCCTTTACTAATAATACATTTAATTGCATTCAAAATGGCTGCTTTTTGCACCGTTGTAGAGGCGCAAACACTTATTGAAATTTTCAGCAAAGGACTACTAGTCTTCTATCTTTATTCTATTCTATTCCTGCTGAATCAATTGTTTTCGAGTGTCCAGTGCTGCCCTTAGACTCCAAAATGAACCATACACAATAATCCATGGGGTTGAAATTTGGCAAGTAGAGTTCAAATTATATCATGTCAGAAAAATGTGCCTTGCACCAATCTCTTGTAAACTAGTCGGAGTCTTATTGAAATGTCCAGTTTACGTTGCTAAAGTGCTTTTTAGTCTGTGGAAGCATAACAGCTTCTAAAATGTCCCGCTGGTAAACTTTTTGATTTATTTTATGGCCATCATCCAATAAAATCAGGTGTTTTGCTCCTGACTCTGGCTTTGGATTTTGGTGATGTTCAACAATTGCCGGAGTGCTGCTTGGAGTGTCAATAAACCAGATCCTATTGTTCTGGGAGTTCTGAGCGTGTTGGATCTTATCATCAATTGAAGAGATTCTTTCCCACTGCTGACTTGTTGCCCATCTCCAAAGTTTTCAGCATCTTTGGAGCTGCGCAAATTTTTTTCTTCACTGAGAAGCTGAACTTTTTGAAGTTCATAAGGATTCAGTCCAAGCTATGTTTTGCCATTCATTGTAGCGATCATTCATTTATTCAAATTTCTCAAGTGGTCTTTCTCATGGAAACCCTTTGATTTCTTTGAACTCTCTTTTTGATGACCTTATGATTATTGAAGTGTTCAAAGTATGTTTTCGGTTACTTCTTGGACCTTGATTAAGCTCTTTGAAAATGCAAAGTGCATCAAATTCTGTTTTCCAAGGGGCATTTTGCAAATGAACGATTTCATACTGTTTCTTTCTTTGCTTAAACTATTCTAAAATGGTATGTTTTTTGCTTAATGTTGTAAAAAAAAAAACCCTCTTAAAAAAAACAATATGTAAACTAAGAGATATATTGTAAAATATTTTATCATAAAGTGGTAGATACAAATTTAAAAAAAGCTTAGTTCGCTTCTATTCTAGGATGCAATAACTTGGTCTGAAAAATGTGAAAATGTTAATGCTTTTCCAAATTTTTTACAAAATGATTTATTTGATGTACAATACATG